>NW_024705471.1:0-42094 GCF_018977255.1 Callorhinchus milii | reverse complement strand
TCTTTATTATTATAGATAAAAAGTCGGAAACCGAAATCAGAGGCACTGATGTCACTGTTATTTTATGATTCATAGCTTGTTTATTTAATATAGGGAAAATACATATTATTTCGCAATGTTCCAATAAACAGTGTCAGCATTGCGGGATTACAAGAAATAATATTATCAATATATTCTCACGTATAGCATATCACTTTACGTTTAAATAACTAACTAATTTAAACTAACTTATCTAAAGCAATAACATGAACAGTAATTAATTTCTGACCATAACAAGGAGCCCAGACTTAAAGCGTAAATTTCAGGACACTGATCAGAACCATAACATGACACAACCAATAATGGTGATTTACAGGATAAACGCTGTAACGGATGCAGTCATAAATACATGGGTTAAGAGTATGTCTGCTTTGGTGTAGCATCTCCTGTATTTTGTAGCCACCCTTTTCACTGTTGAAAATATTTACTAATCATTGTAAAAGGATATTTAACTGCATTCTTCAGCTCGTCTCTGAATTTGGTCTGGGTGACAGCATAGATGGCTGTGTTTGTGCAGGAACTCAGCAGCTGAAGCATAAAACCTGCTTCTTCAAACATTGCCAAAGGGTTATAGAAGCCTCTTGCGTTGTAAACTCCTGTAGCTCTGTAGAGTATGTAATGTGCAACAGATATCATCCACAACAATACAAAACTGAGTGATATAGTGAACAGTAAAATGATGGATTTCTTTCTGTTCTCCATTTGCGGATCACTGCGGTGATCAGCGCTGCTGTTGCAGACCCGCAATCTAGTGCGGACTCGACTCGCCACAAGAATGTATCTGACAGTCAGAGCGTTGAGCAGCAAAATCAACACGAATGGGAGCAAAGGGACCAAAATCTGTTCAAACCAATAAAACGTAATCCATGCGGGCTGATAGAGAAGGTTTGGTTTGACAAGGCAGCCCCAGGGCAAGTTATGAATTTTACCGTAACTGTGGAATGCAAAATACAAGGGAATATTTTCCAAGCAGAGCAACGCACTTAAAGTTCCTATAACCACAGACGCTGTTCTCTCAGTGCAGTGCTTTTGTTTCAGTTTCTGACAACAAACGGCCACAAAGCGATCAAAGGTGAAAGCCACGGTTAGCCACACAGCAGAGTCCACGGCGGCTGCAGAAATGACATGAATGAAGCTGCAGACAGGAGTGTAGAACAAATATGAGGTAAGTAAATAAATCTCACCAATCCGTTTAAGAATTACTTCGGAGACAATGACTGACAGATCCGCCGCTGCCATGGCCACCAGGTAGCGAGTGATACATTTGGAGAGTCCGCACTTTCCTCGGGACAGGATCCCAATTGCCAGTAAATTAACTGTAAGAGAAACAAATCAGGCAAATATGTTAGAAGCTGACCTGTGGAATAATATTCTGACGAGTCTGTTGGTATAAACACCAGTGAAGCAATCAGGAAGTGAAATTAAACGGTGTTGTTTATAATAGAATGAAGCCATTATAAAAAGGTGCACCAGGCTTGTTCAGTGACAAGTTGAATTTAGCGTATTACTGTGCAGAAAAGGAGAAACCTTCAAGAAATGCGATAGGTAAATCAGTGGGGAAGAGCCAAAGGCGAGAAGATGCAACTGAGAAGCGTTACGTAGAATTGTAGGGAGGACAAGTTTTCTGGACGACGGGGAGAACTGGAGAGATTTGGGCAAGTGGAGTAAGGAAACTTGCCGAACGTTTAACCTTGCTGGGATAGGAACACAGTCCTGTTGCTTGCTCGGAGAGTGGTCTAAACACTGAGCTACACGTATCCACTAGTAATTACTAGCAGTGATTTAACTCACCTGGAATTCCAACTGCTGCAAGAACAGGATAATAAATGACTTGTATACTCCAAAGTTTAGATCTTCGTGGCATCTTTCACAGCAGCGACATCGTTTGCAAAATAGAGCAGACCCTTCTGTCACATTGAGGTAATGCTGTCACATATTTGTAGCCATTGGGAAACTCCATGGAGATTGTGAAATGATGTGATCATCGCATTAGTAATAGACGGTGGAACAAACAACTTCAGAAACGTAGCAATAAGTTTCAGGTATTATTGTCCTGCAGCATTGTGTAACTCAAAATCCATTGTGCGACAACACCGATTTAATAAGGAAAGTTAGATTCAATAAATTAGATTAGTAAATGCTTTTATTTGTGCCCTCCAAATGTTATTATTTATGTGGATGTGACTCATGTTGTAATGTACATGGGTTTCGCTGCTCTCCTGCGTGATAAATTAGGTCTATATTTAGAGAGCAGCAAATGGTCAAATGATACAATGCTACGCAGTATAACATTTGAATAGCGCCTTTCACATCGGAGTGCATCCCAAGGCGCTGGAAAAACAAGGATTCGGACCTGAGCTGGGGTTCAGGATCGGTGAGTGTGGAGGGCAGGGCCTGTAACAGTGTGGACAAAAGTTTGGCGTTACAGAAGAATTTTAAGTCTCAATTTCAAGGAGGCAAGAAGGGAATGTGGGATAGAATTCCACAAGGTAGGCTCAGAAATGCTGAAGGCACAAGCGTTGGTTGTGTGGCCGATCGAGCGGGGATCCGTGGAAAAGGCCAGAGTTTGCTCGGCAGAGGAAGAAACAGGTTGGTATGAGGTCAGCAGGACGCCGTCATAAGGATGAGTAATGTCGAAAGTTTGGGTAGAAACCACGTTCAAAGTATTCTCCTTTGTGTTTCCATTCTCCTGTGTTTAATGGAGAGAGCTTTCTGCAGCCCATTTCTGAAGGCGAGGATCATGAGGTGGATCTGTGTTGAACAGGGGAAACTACCCTGCCAGAGGGAGGGTAGGGCTTCGGCCAATACTGGCCTGTTGATGAACGCGTTGTCAGGTTAAAGTCTGATATATTTGTTAACAATAATAATGATAATAATAATCCTTGCATTTGATATAGCGCTTTTCACGTCGGGAGGACGTCCCAAAGCGCTTCGCAGAATACACTGTAAAGTGAATTGACTGTATATTTGTGGGAAAACGCGGCGGTCAATTGCGCACAGCAATGTCCCACAAACAGTCGTAAATTCAAAATGACCAATTTAGTATTGTTTTTGGTTTTGGAGGGATTATTATTAGGCATGTGGAGTAAGGAAACTTGCCCAAGGTTTCGACCTGCCTGGAGTTGAACTCAGGTTTCTCACTTACAAAGCGAGTGCTCTAACCACTGAGCTACAGGTCTCCACAAAACGCCTAAACACACTCACAAGGGGCCCCAGGTTAAATGCTTCCTGTCAACAACAACAAGAATTTGTATTGACATTGCACCACTCACACATAGCAATGCATAATAATGGCGCAGCTTAACTCCGAGCCGGTGTGGAGGGCAAGGGGTCAAAGTAGGCACAGTGGAAATTACTGTAGGGTCAAGGCGGAATAAGAGATGAAGTGTATTTAGGAATTTTGGGCACTGATTGGCTGCGTAGTGGGAAACGTGTTCGCCAATGGTGGAACAGTGGACATGCAGAAGGCCTAATAACTACAGGTCAGTCAGCCTAACATCAGTAGTGGGTAAACTCCTGGAGACTATAATCTGGGTAGATTATATCTTCACTTAGAAGAATATCGGTTAATTAGAGACAGCCAACATGTATTTTTCAAAGGCAAATCTTGCCTATCAAATCTAATAGAATTTTTCGATGAGGTAACGTAGAGGTTGGGTAAAGGCATTGCTGCTGATGTAGCTTATGTGGAATTTCAAACGGCATTTGACAAAGTGCACGTGAGAGATTTGAAAGAAAGATAGAAGCCCATGGTATAAAAGGGACAGTAGCAGCATGTATCCAGAACTGGGTGGGAGACAGAAAGCAGAGTGTTGTGGTGAAAGGCTGCATTTATGTCTGGAAGAATTAGTTCAGTTGCGTCCCCCATGAATTGGTGTTAAGAACACTGCTTTTCTTGATATATTTATATGATCTGGACTTGCGTACAGCCAGCAACACCTCCGAGTTTGCTCACGACACAAAGCTAGGTAGGGTAGGAAACATTGAGAAGGATAGGAGCCAACTGCAGGAAGATTTAGACAGAATGGTATAATGGGCAGACACATGGCAGAGATTGAATATGGATAAATGCGAGGTAATGCATTTTGGTGGAAAGAATCAGGGGATGCAACATAGTCTGGGTAATGGGGGAAAAGAACAGTGAGAATTAGGGATGCAGGTAAATGAATCTTTGAATGTGGCAAGACAGGTAGACAAAGCTGTAAAAAGGGCATATGGTATAATAGGCTTTATAACTAGGGCCAAAGAGTGCAAGATTCAGGAGGTTATGATTAACGTATAAAAATCACTGGTTAGGATACTGCGCACAGTTCTGGGCACCAAACTAAAAGAAGGATGTTAAGACATTGGAAAGTGTGCACAGGAGATTTACAAGAATGGCACCAGGAATGAGGGACCTTGGTTATGAGGAGAGGTTAGTGAGGCTGGGATTATTCTCAATGGGGCAGAGAAAATTACGAGGTAGACCTAATAGAGATCTTCAAAATCATGAGGGGATTTGACAGGATAGGAAACGAACAACTGTTTCCACTGGTGGTTCTGTCGGTGACTCGAGGTCACAGATTCAAAATAGTCTCGAAAAGAAGCAGAGGTGAGGCGAAAATTTTTTTTTTTTCACGCAGCGAGTTTTTGGAACCTGGAAGGCATTGCCTATAAGGGTGGTCGAGGCCTATTCGATGACTACTTTTAAAAACGTGGTGGACGTTAATTGAGGAAAACCGATTTGCAGCGGTGGTCGGGCCTTCAGCCTCTCAGCCCCTAGGCTCTGGAACTCTATCCCCCAGTGCCTTCGCCTTGCTTCCTCCCTCTCCTCCTTCAAGGCCGGTCTCAAAACCTTTCTCTTTGACCGAGCCTTCAGCTCCCCTCTCGACTCTCTTCCCCCTCCTCGCTGCCTCCCTTCCCTCCCCTCACCCTGACCATTTCCCCCCTCCTCGGGGATGGAGGAGGAGTCGGTTGTAGAAATTAGATGGACAGCAGTTGAGGTCTCCACCACTGACCGTATTGCACCTTACATATATTTATACATTTCATATATTAATATAATAATATTGCCCTTTTGTAATCTGAAAGGCATCACAAATCGTTGCATAATATTTCCTGCGAAATGTGGTGTCTCAGTCTGTTGAAGACAAAATGCCAATCGTTTGCAGGCATGAGGATGATTCATTGCCACTGGTGTCTGCGTTGGAGACTCCTAAGCACAATGATGGGTTTCTGCATCCGTCAGGCACAACGCAAAGTGTCATCAGTGAAATTATATATTGTTTCAGCTTTCTTTAATATAATTTAAATTTTGATATAAGAACTACCTCTGCCATGGATCTGTATGAAGTCAGTCACGTAGAATAGAAAGAGAGAAGGGCCAGCTTGTGACTCTGGTTTCAGTCTATGTTTTATTTAATTTCTTGCATTTATAAAGCTTCTTTCCCTGAGTGAGCCCCTCCAATCCAAACTTTACCTTAATTCACAGCACCGACTGCCCGGGTCCGAGTTATCAGTGACATCTATCGGTGACCAGGACTCTTCCAGCTCCTTGTTCTCAGAATCAATTTGCTTTCTTCCTCGCTTATCCACACTATTCTTCTCTCAACTCTCTGTTCCACCTTCAAGATTCTGTCCTATCCTAGTTTCACGGTTACCTATTCCAGCATTCCTTTTTTGGCAATTCAAATGACTTGTTTTGCTGTTTCCAAATGTACCCAAGCGGTACTCTTCAGAGATTCATCCTCCGGCCTTTTCTCTGCACTGTCTAAAAATTCCCAATGAGGAATAGAATTCACAGATATGAGGTCAACCTCCCCACGCTCCTGACACACAACTGCCTCCGACAGCTGCAACCTTAAACCCAACCACTGCTGTTCTGACTGACAGATTATCTGCCTTTAGAGTGTGCAAGATCTGGCAGCTTCTTCACAGGAATGTTGACCATGCAGAGATTATTATTTTACAATTGGTTTTACTTGTGGCTATAACAGATCTGGCCTCTATATAACTTGCCTGGTCCCTGTAAATCAGGTCGGTTGTCTGCAAAATAGGCCTAGTCTCTTTACAACAGGGCCTGATTTCTGTACAACAGGCTTGGTCTCTGTATAACAGGATTGGTTTCTGTTCAACAGGCCTGATTACTGCAATAGAGGCCTGGACTTAGTTTAACAAGCATGTTCTCTGTATAACAGGCCTAGTCTTTGTATAACAGGCTTTGGTCCATGTAAAGTAACTTGTATCTCTATAACAGGTCGGTTCTCTTTATTATAGGCCTGATTGCTGTATAACGGATTGGATCTCTGTACCAAAGTCCTAGTCTCTGTATCACAGGCGTGTCCTCTGCATAGCAGGTCTGGTCATTGTGTGCAGGCCTCGTCTCTGGAAAGCAGGCATGGTTTCTGTATAACAGCCTGGTTTCTGTATGACAGGCCTCGTTTCTGTATGATAGGCCTGGTTTCTGTAAAGCAGGCCTGGTTTCTGTATAACAGGCCTAGTTTCTGCATAACAGGCCTGTTGACTGGATAAAATGCCTGGTTTCTGTATAACTGCCCTAGACTATGTGTAACAGGCTTGTTTATGTACAAAAGGCATAATCACTTAAAACAGGTGCTGTGCTCCTTATCATATTCCTGGTCTCAGAAGGAAAGCCTGGTCTCTGCATATCAAGCTTGATCTCTTCATAACAAGCCTCAACTTTTTACAAACTTTCTGGTCTCTGTCCAACAGGCCTTATCTCCATTCAACAAGCGATGTCTCTGTATAACAGGGCTGGTCTCCTTATAACCTGTCCGGTCTCTGTTTAATAGGTCTGGTCTAGCTGTAATAAAAATAATCGCTGCGCTTGATACAATGCATTATCATCTCTTCGAGACATCTCAAACAGCTTCACAGTATATACTGTAAAATAAATTGATTGCATATTACATGGGGGAAATGCGATACACAATTGGAAAAAGCATTGTCCCACCAACATATGTGCATTGTGTGACCACACCATTGTTTTTTAAAAAAGAATTTTTGAAGATGTATTTTGCCCCAAACACCAGCAAAACACAGAGGCTTTTTCAGATGCACACATAAACACATATGTGTCACACTCACATGGAGGTATTATCAACTTCATCCTCACTTAGAGTTAAACAGAGAAGAAAATGGATTATCGGATTCCCATTTTTTCTTCAGAAGCATAGACTCATCGAAAAATTGGTCATTTTCATTCTGGGACGCTAACCTGTGTGAGTGGTACTGAAACGTGTTCTTTGTATAATAGTCATAAACCTGGCGATTGTAATAATAATAATAATAACCCCTTCAAAACCCAAAACAATGATAAATTGGTCATTTTCAATCTACGACTGTTCGTGAGACATTGCTGTGCGCCATTGGCTGTCGCATCCGCCCACAAATATACAGTCAATTCACTTTACAGTGTGTTCTATAAAGCGCTTTGGGACGTCCTCCCGACGTGAAAAGCCCGAAATCGAATGCAAGGTTTATTATTATATTGGTTTCCTTGTATATCAGATATGCGACTGACCAAATAAAACATTTTTCACGAGTGGAAAACGATTGTAAATAAAATTGATTTTTTGTTGTTCTTTATATATTTTTGGGTTGATAATACGGATTGAATAATTAACATATAAGCTCTGACCGAGAAGTGTTGACAACGAGGCGACATTTTCCTTTGCTGCAGTCCAGCAACGTCATTGTTTGTTCCTGTCAGCCGAGAACAGAAAGGTTGGATGAGTTGATCCTCCAATGGTTTGAACAGCCATTGCCGGCTGGAAACAGGCTTCCTTATGTGATGCAAAGATAATATTTTAAAAGTGACAAGACAGCCAGCTTCCTCACCAAGGATATATCTCTTGACTCATCAAACAAAAAGAAAGGACTGAAGAACCACAGTTAAACATAACAGAAAAACATATCTGCGAATCGCAAAAACAACCACGACCCAAACAGACCAGGATGCAACGTTATTAACAGAGGTACCACAAATGCGAAACATGTTCAATTGCTACTTAGAAATTTAAACCTATATTCAGAATTAAGCGTCATTTTAGCCAGAAATTTCAACCAGTTACAACAAGCTGTCAAGTACAATTAATACATTGCGGGGAAAATTCAGAGTGGAGGTGTCGTGTCCCCAGATCGCTGCCCATCCAGCAATGACCCCCATGAAGCGGAGACTGGTAACAGTGACAGTAACAAGCCTAATCGCTGGAGAGGGAGAGTTGGAGAAGTTAAATGGATAATATTTGTAGTCTCCAACACTGATCGTAGTGTGGAGAAGATGATGGATACAATGTCAGATGATGGGCATCAAAGATTGTTTGTGATGTTTGACCCAGTCCCGTTTGTCGGTTCAGGTGAAGTTTGGAGATTCCAGGGCGATATTCGAAACCAGCACTGAATTACTCCAGGTGTCCTGCACAACAATCCCTCTAGCTCCTTGCATGATGTGTTACAGGTCATTTGGTGAGGGTCACTTTCGTGTGCATGATAACATGATCTGAGTTGGAGAATCCTTGTTCCCAGAGACGGCTGTTACCCTCGAAAATGCTGCTGTCAAATAACGCTGGCTCGTCTGACATTAATAATTCGTGGTCTTCATCCTCTCAGGAAGGAAAGCCGGGCAAGCGAATGCTTATTAAAAGACAACCGGGTGTTCAGTATTGCACTTTTCATATCTGAAAGGCATAACGAACCAATGCATAACATTTGCTGTAAACTGTAGTAACTGAGTCTGTTGAAGATAAACCGTCATTTAATTGCAGACAAAAGGATGATTTAGTGCCGTTGGTGTCTGCGTTGAAACACATAAGCAGAATGATGGGTTTCTGCATCTGTCAGGCACAGTGATGACAGTCATCGGTGAAACTATATATAACATCAAATTTGAATAACATAATTTCACTTTTGATATAAGAACTACCGGTGCAGTGTGTGTGTACAAAAATATTCAGTCACCAGAAATAAAACAACCGGGAAGCTTGTGACTCTGGATTCATTGTTTCCTTTATTTAACTTCAAGCTTTTATAAAGCTTCCTTCCCTGCATGAGCCCCTCCAATGCAATCATTCCTCAATGCACAGCACCGACTGCCTTTGTGACAGTTACCAGTGAACTCCACTTGCGAACAGGACTTCTCTGCCTCCTTGATCTCTGAATCTCTTTGCTGGTCTTCCACAATTTTCTACACTATCAGCTCTATTCTCCGCCTTCAAGATTCTGTCCTATCCTAGTTTCACTCTGACCTATTCCAGCGTTACTTTAATTTCAAATTGCTTTTACTGCTGTTCCCAAACAAACGGTGTTCTTCGGAGATTCATTCTAGTCCCTTTCCTCTTCACTATCTAAACTTTCCAACAGAGAAAATTACTGACAGATAAGAGGTTATCCTCCTGAAGTTCATGAACCATAACTATCCGTCGTCTCCACCGTTGAACGCAGCGCTCCGTAGTTTTGATCAATTGGTTGTCAGCCAGTAAGTGAGCATACATAGATTGTTATTGTACAATTGGTTTCATTAGTGGCTATAACACCTCTGGTCACGGTATAATCTGCCTGGTCCATGTGTAACAAGCCTGATCTTTGTATAATACACCGAATCTCTGTACAAAAGGCCTGGTCACCGATGCTGGAATCGGAAACATAAACAGAGAGAGTTGGGGAAACTCAACAGGTCAGGCAACATCTGTCGACAATGGTAATTGAGTGAACGTTTCGGTTCCACGACGCTTCGTGAGATCTTTGGCATGTTGGCAGAGATTTTCAAAGAAACGTTTGAGCGGGTGGAGGCTGCGCAAGACGGCAAAAACACAACAAGAGGTCAAAGTAGTGTGCTGTAGGATCTGGAGCAGAGAGATAAGACGCTGTTCTTCAAGCTTTCGCTGTGGAGCATTGGAACAGCGAAGGAGACCAAGGATGGAGGGTTCAGACTGTGAATGGGACTGTGAGTTGAATTGGAAAGAGACAGACAGATCAGGGTTGACCTTGCGAACAAAACGGAGGTGTTCAACAAATCCGTCACCGAATCTGCGCTAAGTCACCCCATTATAGAGGAGAGCACACCGCGAGCATCGGATTCAGTCGTCGAAAATGGTGGTAATGCAGGTAAACCGCTGTCTTACGTGGAACCTGTGGATGGGGCCTTGGAGAGTGGTCTGGGAGGAGGAGAAAGGGTAGGCGTTACATCTATGCGGGGACATGGCAAGTTGCCAAAGGAAGTGGCGTAAAGCAAAAGGAGGGTCTGTACAAGAAAAGGGGTGAGTGGGGTGAACAAAAACTGGGGAGAAGAGGTTTTATTAGTGCAGAACACGTAACTCACCAGAGATTGGCAAAGGGTATCTGGGGTGATGTTTGTAATAAAGCAGAAGATAAATCTTCTGGTAACAGAAAGATAGTGAAGGGGGAATGTGAGCTGATATGGTCATTATTTTTGTTTTAGATTCCTGCATCTGCAGCATTTCGTGTTTTGACGAAACAAATCAGGACTCGGGTGAAAAAGACAATAATTAGAATAGTAGGGCCATGATTGAGTGCAGCATTGAATCCATATGTACATAACAAGCTTATATTAGATGAGGTATAATAAAGAGGTTTTCTAGTACTCTGAGTAGTAGCCAATGGCGTCAGAGTGATACGGGATATTAAGTTGCTGCCACTATCTGCTCACAGGTGTTAGAGGATCATCTGAAATAATAGTATGACGTTAATTTTGTAATTGCTTGTGTTTTAACTATTGTTTATTAATAAATTCTGTTACACCAATTTTGATAGCTGGGTCATATTTCGCATTCAGAGATCGTAAATCCAAACAATACACAGTCTTTTGGGGGAGAGATTTTGTACCTTTGAGCGAAAAAAATAGCTTCCGGGTTTGATTCCGACGTGGCCTAGGTCTAATCTTAAAATGAATCCCCTTGTTATGGATTATCCGAATAGAAGTAGTTTATCTGTTACTGCCCTATACAATCCCTATCAACAACAACAACAATAACAACAAGAAGGCAAGCAACGTGGAAGGGGATCCGGTAGCAACAATAAACAACACGTGTATTATTTTAGCGCCAGTTACGCAGGATAGGGCCCAGAGCGCTTAGGAGTGACGGGGCCTGATGCTGAGCTGGAGAGAGTTTGGAAGGTAACTGTCAGCATGATCAAAGGGGAAGGTCATCAGTTGCGACCTGACGATGCGGAAGGGTGGCGGATGACGTTGTGTTTGATCGAGAATATTCCAGAATGTCTGCGTGTCGTGGCTGAACAACGAGGCGAATAGTAACGAGGAGAGTTATGAACAAGAGGAATGGTTGGTCGAGGCGAAAATCAAGGTGGGGTGGAGTTGGTTGGGTGCGGTTGCGGAGACTGTTTGTGTAGGGGGACGGGTTTTGGGAAAACAAGGGGAGGACCGGGTGAGGGAACAAGTTGGAAATCATCTCCAAATCGGATATCTATAAAACATTTGAAACAACTTGTAAAATAATACACGGCTCTGACACCAACACATTAGATACGGATCTTCTCTTTTTGTGTCTTGGATGCCAATCCCACAGGAAATCCTAGGGCTGAGAGTGCAGATCCGCTCAGCGTAACCAGTGATGCTCAAGACACGATTGGTGCGTGTGTATCATTAGTGCAGCCCTGGTGCAGTTGGTTTAGAATCTGAATATCTTGTTGGACTCCATAAGTATCCTTTAACCCGCATACGTCGTGCTTCGAATCACTTCGAATCTGTAACATGGGCCTTCTACGCCTCTACCTTTCCACTCGGGCCCACCGGAACCTCATCTTTGCATATGTCACACCCGTGTCTCAATGGCGAACTTGTTCTCCTGCTCTGACCCCCGGTCCTCCAGCTATTATCCAAGCTTCTGCCACCAGTGACCTTTCGCGCACTGGTCTTCATGAGCCTTTCACTACACTTCCTGCTCGAATCTCTTCCCTCCCCTCTCTCAAACAGATGGAACCTACGATCCTTCTCACCACTATTCTGGAATCTTCTAAAAACCTGCCAACATGGCGCCCCATACCTGCTCTTCGCTTCAACGTTCGTCTCTTTTGACGTCGTTTTCCTTATCAATCAAGTCTCCACGCTGCTCTACTCCCACCGAATGCTCGCCTGGACAGCTGTGAAGCGCATTGCGACGATACGCAAAGTGAGGATGCTATAGAATTGTAAATGTGTGTTGCATTACTGTTTAAAGTTCCCGTGACACATTCCCGTCTTTTCAAATGAGAAGTTGAGATGAGGTCCCATTTACTTGTCTAGGTGGACTTCTACAGATTGCTTGGCAATTTTCGGTCGAATGAGGTAAAATGTAGTTCTGTTCCACTCAGCCGTCCATGTCGTTTCAAATGCTCAAAGCACAGAACCACAGAAACTAATGGCGAGAGACTGGAGATGCCAGTTTTATTCTCCCTGGCGCAGATATGGTTAAAATGAGACTTAATAGAAGTTTTCAAAATTATGCCCCTGACCCTGTATTATCGCGGCCATCTAATTCGCTTACAAATCTCTTATGGGGCGCCTTATCAAACGCTTTTTGAAAATCCATACAAACGACATCAATTGCACTGCCTTCATCAACTATCTGCGATACTTCATCACAAATCTCTATCATGTTTTTCGAGCCATGATTTGCCTTTAACAAATCCGAGTTGGTTGTCCTTTATTAACCCATATTTTTCTCAGTGAAGATGTGTCTTATCGTGATTATAGTCTCCAGAAATTTCCCCGCGACTAATGTTCAACGAACTGGCGTGCAGTTCCTGGGTTTATCCTCATGCGCTTTTCTGCACAGGGAAGTAACATTTGCTTTCCTCCAGTCTTCGAGCGACACCCAAGTGTCCAAGGAGGAATGAAAGATTGCTGTCAGAGCCTCCCTTATTTCCATCGTTGCTTCCTTCAGAAACCGATGTTGCATCCAATCGGTTTATTCTTATCTGAACCAATTTCTTTAGACCCTCCGCCGATAATGTGGCATTGGCTGCATCCATAAATTTTGGGACGATAGATGCAAAGTACACATTCGATACGTCAGCAATGTCCTCTGCCTCCACAAGAAGAATTTACATGTGGTCCTTAATTGGACCCACCTAACTTTGAGTAAGCTTTTATTCTTTATATGCTTATAGAATAACATTGGTCTACACAATAATCTTATCTCATATAATCTATTTGCCCAAAATGTATTATTTTTCTCTTCTCCTCTATACTTTCTGTATACTGTTTGAATATCTTCTGGATTTTAGACGTGATATTCATCATACGACTCCTTTTTCTATTTTATTTTAATCCCAAATTCCAGATGCCCTACCATTCCCTTTTGTGGGAAAGAGTTTGTTCTTTCCGAGAACTATTTCCTCGTTGAATGCTTCCCATTGCTCGTTAGAACCCAAGTACATATGAACATAAGAAACAGTCGCATGAGTTGGCGATTCGGCCGATCGAGCCTGACCCGCCATTTGATAAGATCATGGCACATATTCCAACCTAGTTCTGTTTACCCGCCCTGTTCCCATATCCCTTAATCCCAATAACTTGTAAAAATCTATCGATGTAAGAGTTCAATATGTTCAATGACTGAGCACCGGCAGCACTTGGTTAGTGAATTCCATAAATTCACTAAACTCTGAATGAACAAATGTTTTCTCAACTCAGTTCTAACTGGATGATGTTTATTTCGGATACCATTACACTACAGTTTTAGGTTCTCCAACCAGGAAAACAGTCGCGTAATACATGTGCACTGTCAAGATCCTTAAGAATCTTATAGGTTTCCATAAGACCACCTCCAATTCTTCTGTGTTCTAGAGAATATAGGCCTAGTCAACATGTCCTCGTTGGACAACTCCCTCACCCAGGAAACAACCTATGTTGCACCCACTCTACGGCGGGTGTATTCCTTTCTTAGATAAGCAGACCAAAACTGCACACAATATTCTGGGTGCGGTCTCACCTGGACCCTATATCATTGTAGCAAGTAATCCCTACTCTTGTCCTCAAGTCAATTTTTCATAAAAGCTGACATGCTATCAGCCTTTCTAATTGCTTGCTCTACCTGCATACTAACTTTCTGTGATTGTTGTACAAGGACACGAAAATCCCTCTGAACATTAACACGCCAAATCTCTTCCCCTGTTCTCCGTCTGCCATCTTCTTGCACACTCACCTCGACTTTCTATTTCATTTTGCATTCTTCGTGTGCCACCCTCATAGCTTGCTCTGCCACTTATCTTCGTATCGTCCGCCAATTTAGATACGATACGTTCTATTCCCTCATCTAAATCATTCATATAGACTGCAATTAATTGAGGCCTAAGCACTGATCCTTGTGGCAATCCACTAGTCACATCCTTCCAGTCTGAGAAGCAGCCATTTATCTCTACTCGTTGTTTTCTTCCTGTGGACCACTCTCGAATCCATGCCAGTGCATTACCTTTAATTCCATGAGCTCTCATCTTATGGAGCAATCTATTATGCGGCCGCTTGTCGAATGACTTCTGTAAATCCAAATACACCGCACATACTTGCTCCCCCCTGTCTAACTTGCTAGTTGCATTCTCGAACATCTCTAAAAAAATATTTAACCACAATTTCCTTTTCGTAAAGCCATACTGACGCCGTCGTTTTGATTTTCTAAATGCCCAACGATAATGCAATTAATTGAGGGCTCCAGAATTTTTCCGACCACTAATATCAAACAAGCATTCTCCAGTTTTTTGTCCCCTCGCTTCTTAAAAATCAGGGTTACTTTTTCGACCTTCAAGCAAATGGAAACCATCCCAGATTCCTGAGAATCTTGGGCAATCCTTAAACCATTGAAACATGAATTGGCATTTTTTATCGGCGCAACTAAAACTGGAATTATTTTTTTCATAAAGAAGCAGAAGTAACACTGAGTATATAAACATACAGTAATTTGTGTCTAACTCTCATTGAAGATTGTGATGTATCTTCAAGGCCGGTCTCAAGATCCTTTTCTTCAATCGTGCCTTCGGTTGCCCTCCCATTTCTCTTCCTTCCTTCCCAATCCATATCCCATCCCTCCCCATGCTCGAGTCCTGACTCCTGACTATCCAGCGACTTGGAACTTCCTCCCGATGGGAATGTAATTTTTTGTTGTTGTTGTTACCATTTCAGCCATGGCACCAACATTTATTTTGGAATAAATTATCTCAATTAAATTTGATTATTCAACATATTATGTATTAATTCTACAGTAGTATCTAAAATATAAGGTAGAAATTCGGTTAATTTGGCAGCGATAAATTCAACAGCGTTACAAGTTCTTAATTTCTTTCTTGAGCGCGAGTTTACCAGTGTTTCTTTAGAATAAACGATCTTTAAAAAAATGATTATTTAATTTATTATTTATAAATTCTACAGTAATATCAAAAATGTAAGATGACAAATTCAGTTAAACAGATCAGTATTGTCCATTACACCCAAAACTCCTCGCGTCAAGCAATCCCAGAGCCTCAGCATTTGAGTCGATGGACAAGTGGCGCGTATCAACGCAATTAGAAAAAAGACCTTTGAATCAGCAGTCGGCATTTGAAATTTAGCTAATTGTATATAAAGGTGGTATTTTGCTGAAAGAAATGGAGTGTTGCTCAGTAAGAACAGACCTTATTATCTGAAGAGGATTAAACTTTTCGGGAATGTTTCAATAAATGTTGCGTTTTTTTGATGAACTAATAGTATACAATCAATCTTGGTCTAATTCACTATGTAATAAGCAAACATACAGATACTTTATTGAAATATATCACGAACAAGATCATCCCCTTGATTCCAACCTTGTGGACTAAACGCTGCCTCAGCTGTTCCTTCATTGGAAATTAAAGTTATTTTTGCTTCAAAGTTTCAACGCAAAACCGTTACAACTGCTGTGTCCAATTGAACCAAAAGCTGAGCGTCAGAAAATTAATGGTGACTTTGACGCAGCTGATTTGTTCAAGATCCTCGTCCTCACCTTTGAGGCCATCCATGGCCTTGCCCCTCCTACCTCACTGAACTGCTGACTCCCTACCAACCTGCCCACTCCCTTCCTTCAGCGGGCTCCGGTCTGCTCCATGTCTCCCGCCCGACCCGCCCTCACATCGGTGGTCGGGCTTTCAGCCTCTCTGCCCCCACACCCTAGAACTCCATCCCCCGGTGCCCTCGCTCGCTTCCTCCCTTGCCTCCTTCAAGGCAGGTGTCAAGACCCTTCTCTTCGACCGTGCACTTTGGTTGTACTCCCACCTCTCCGCCTTCCCTCATCCCTGCACCATCCCTCCCCATGTTCGTGCCCCGATACCTGACTGTTCAGCTCTTTGGGACGTCCTCCCGACTTGAAAGGTGCTCTAGAAATGTAATGTTGTTGTTGTTGTGTTCACCTTGTGTTTTGCTCCTCAAAGTATTTATGGATGTCGTTCTCGGGATGGTTCAAAACCCGTTCTGGCGGACCTCCTGTGATTTAACAGTGGATTCCTCCTTGGGCAGTGCAAACGAGAGGGACATCAAGAGCTGAATGGGATCGAGAGAGTCGATCTTGCAGAAACTAAGTTAAAGCCCTGAAGCATAGGGTTGTCTGTGTTCGGCAAGAAACTTGCCAAACAGTGCCTTCATTGACAAGGTTTGGAATATTAAACTGAGTGCTCGTAGCACTCCTGCGAACCTGAGGCTACAGCTCAACGGAATTAGGGATACAAGATATAGGCAGAGATAATGATTTCCATGAAGATCTGCGATGTATGCAATTCCTAGTACGTTTACAATATGTGCTGCCCAGCGATTTGAGGCGTCCCCTCGACATGACTTGCACTGTATCATATATCAGGATTAAAAATATGATTTTGAAAACCACCGTGTAACCATTCTGGTTTGTTGCACTCAATTGATTGTTCGATGATAAACTTCCTACAATTAAATGAAAGCCTCCTCGGCTTTACTTCGATGCTAACTAACTTGGATTCGTGTTTGTCAGTCAGTTACACACTAACTGCTCAACATCAAAAGCACTGTAAGGCAGAAAATGATTTACTTCACGAAGAATTTTAACAAGACACTGAATAACTCAATCAACTGTAGTGTTTAAAGAAGTTGCTGTTAACGAATATTATTCAACGTAAATGTTTCAGCAATGAGACTTGTTAAATAATAATACAAATAGTAATCCATGCATTTGATATAGCGCTTTTCGTGACTTCTGGAAGTCAAAGATTCACAGAATTTCCGGAAAAGTGAATTGACGGTATATTTGGATATATTTGCAGTACCCAATTAAGCAACGCAGTAACCCACAATTCCTCAAGCACTAAAATATCGACTGTCACAGTGCACGCTAACCTTTCGACGTTTTATGTCTTGTGATAGTGATTGACTTTTTTTATAGTGGATTCATTATACTGTGGTGTTTCCTCCTATTGCGCAACAATATTCTGAGACTTCTAATCAATTCAGATTGATGTTCTGCAGATCCTATGTCCTGTTTGACACGGTATACATATACGTCACACGTTTAGTCACATTATACGTAGCAGACAGTCAACATTCTAACGTCAGTACCTATACATGAGCTTAGGGTAGAAAATTAGGAAACGTAGATAATTGATATAAATTACAGGCATTTCCATGCGATAAGAAACAATCAGGTAGTCGACATCATTGGTCACCAGTTGAGCAGAAACTTGTGAGTAGAGAACTGAAATACATGGTTGTAAGAACACAACCCTTTTACAATCTCTTACCATCAATTTGAATAAAGACTTGATACTTTTCTTCAGTCACAGATTAATGACTTTCTCCTCCGACTCTTATTTACACATTATTTCTTCTCCTTACTCGACACAGAGCCTAATAATAATCCCTCAAAAACCCAAAACAATAATAAATTGGTCATTTTCAATCTACAACTGTTTGTGGGACATTGCTGTGCGCAATTGGCTACCGCGTTCGCCCACAAAAATACAGTCAATTCACTTTACAGTGTGTTATGTGAAGCGCTTTGGGACGTCCTCCCGACGTGAAAAGCGCTATATAAATGCAAGGATTATTATTATTATTATTATCGAGTTTGTGAAGGCTCTTTGAATAGAGCGATTAATGTCAGACCCACCCCAGCACTTTCCCCATAACCTGCAAATCCGTCCTCCTCAAATGCTTACACATTCGAACAACTCGCCGCGTGAAAAAAATTCTTCACCTCCCCTCTCTTTCGTTTGGAGAATATTTTGAATTTGTGACCTCGACTCACGACACACTCACCAGTGGAAAGGTTTTCCCTTTCTAACCTATCAAATCCCCTCATGATTTTGAAGACCTCCAGTTGGTCTACTCGAAACCTTCTCTGCCTCAATGAGAATAATCCGAGCCTCAATAGCCTCTCCTCATAATCAAGGTCGCTCATTCCTGGTGCCATTCTTGTAAATCTCCTCTGCACCCATTCAAATGCCTTAACATCCTTCATAGAGTGTGATGCCCAGAACTGGGCGCACTATTCTAACTGAGGTCCAACCAATATTTTATATAGGTAAATCATAACCTCCTCACTCTTGCATTCTCTGCCCCTATATAACACCTATTGTACCATATGCCCTTTGTACAACTTTATCTACCTGTCCTGTCACCTTCAAAGATTAATTTTCCTGCACCCCTAGGTCTCTCTGTTCTTTTACCCCCCTTAAGATTGAATTACCCAGTCGATATTGCCTCCCCTCTTTCTTTCTACCAAAATCCATTACCTTACATTTCTCCACTCATTTTCCATGTGTCTGCCCATGTTACCATTCTGCCTATATCTTCCTGCAATTGGCTACTATCCTACTCAGTGTTTACTACCCTACCTAACTTGGTGTCGTCCGCAAACTTGGAAATAGTGCTTGCTATACCCAAGTCCAGATCATTTATGTATATTAAGAAGAGCAGTGGTCCTAATACCGATCCCCGAGGGACGCCACTGTACACTTTCCTCCAGTCAGAAAAGCAAGCGTTCACCACAACACTCTGCTTTCTGTCTCCCATCCAGTTCTGCATCCATGCTGCCACTTTCCGTTTTATACCGTGGGCTTCTATCTTTCTTGCAAATCTTTCAAGTGCACTTTGTCAAATACATTTTGAAAGTCCATATGAACAACGTCAATTGCACTACTTTTGTCAACCCTCTCCGTTACCTCATCGAAAATTTTTATTAGGTTTGTTAGACAAGATTTACCTTTAAAAAATCGATGCTGGCTGTCCCTAATTAACCCATATTCTTCTAAGCGAAGGTTTAATCTGTCCCGCATTATAGTCTCCAGGAGTTTACCCACTCCTGGTGTTAGACTGACATGACCAGTAGATCCCAGGCCTTCTGCATGTCCGCTGTTCCACGATTGGTGAATACTCTTCCCACGACGCAGCCAATCTGTATCCAAAACACCCTTCATCTATTATTCCGTCTTGCTCCTTCCCTCCACTTGAACAGGTGGAGCCTGAAGACATTACTAATCCACTCTGCCTACTTTGACCCCTTGACTTCCCCAACATCTCGGCGTTGAGCTCCGCCAGTACCAAGCATTGCAATGTGATGCTGTGCCAATTCAAATTGCTGTTCTTGTTGACACGTTAAATATGGGGCCTCTTATGAGGGGTTTTAGTCGCACACATGTTTCAAACTCCAAACTGACAGCGCCTCCATCAACAGGTCATTACTGGCCGAAGCGCTTACCTCCCTCTGGCAGGGCAGGTTCCCATATTTATCACCGATGCAAATCACTGATCCTAGCCTTTGGAAATGGGCAACAGCAAGATCTCTCCATTAAACACAAGAGTATGGAAACACAAAGGAGAATGTTTTGGACCTTGGTCCTACGTATACTTACGAAATTACACATCCTCATTTCTGCGTTCTGCTGACCCCATAACAACCTGTTTCTCACTCTGCTTAACAAGCTCTGGCATTTTACACGAGCAGCCCCCACCGAGATTCACCCCACTATCGGCGGTGGTGCCTTCAGCCTTTCTGCCCCTACCCATGGAACTCTATCCCACATTAATTTCTTGCTTCCTTGAATTGAGACTCTATACTCTCCAGTTTTACGAAGACTTTGTTCACCCCTCTTACAGGCCCTGCCCTCCATCCTCCCGAATCCGGAACCACAGCTCAGGTGAAAATCCCTGATTTTCCAGCGCCTTGGGATCCATTCCGATGTGAAAGCCGTTATACAAATGGAATTTTGTATTGTATTGTATCATTTGACCTTTTCCTGCTCTCTGTATATTGACCAAATGTATCAACCAGGAGAGCAGTTAAACCTCAGATGAATTGCAACATCAGTCACATGCGCATAAAAAATAAAATGTCGAGGTCACAAATAAAAGCATTTGCTCATCTAATTTATGGAATCTAACTTCCTTATTGAACAGATTTTGCTGCACAATAGATTTTGAGTTACACAATGATAAGAATGCAGGAAAATGAGAACTGAAACATATTGCTGACGTGTCTGAAGTTGTTTGTTCCACCATCCATTACGAATGCGATGATCACATCATATCTCAATCTCCATGGAGTTTCCCAAAGGCTACAAATATGTGACAGCCTTACAACGTGGCAGAAAGTGCTGCTCTATCTCAGCAAACGGTATCGCTGCTGTGAAAGATGCCACGACGATCTAAACTTTTGAATATACAAGAAATTTATTATCCTGTTCTTGCAGCAGTTGGAATTCCTGGTGAGTTAAATCACTGCTAGAAATTACTGCTGGTTTCCTGTAGCTCAGGCTTTAGACCACTCTCCGAGCAAGCAACAGGTCTGCGTTCGTGTCCCATCAAGGGTAAACGTTCGGCAAGTTTCCATACTCCACTTGCCCTACTATCTCGATCTCTCCCCATGGTCCAGCACACTTGTGCTCCCCGCATATCAATGCAACGCTGCTCAAATGCCTTCCTCGCCTTTGACTCGTGCCCACTGATTTACCTATCGCATTCCTTGAAGTTCTCTCCTTTTCTGCACAGTAATACACTAAATTTAACTTGTCACTGAACAAGCCTGGTGTACCGTTTTTTAATGGCTTAATTCTGTTATAAACAACTCCCTATTAGAACACGTTAGCACCGCTTAATTTCACTTTATGATTGTTTCACTGATGTTTTTACTGACAAATTGGTCAGCATTTTACTCCGCAGGTCAGGTTTTAATTAAATTGTCTGTTTTTTTTTCTTGCAGTTAATTTACTGGCGATTCGGATCCTCTCCCGAGGAAATTGCGGACTCTCCAAATGTATCACCCGCTACCTGGTGGCCATGGCAGCGGCGGATCTGTCAGTCATTGTCTCCGAAGTAATCCTGAAACAGATTGGTGTGATTTATTTACTTAACTCATATTTGTTCTATACTCCTGTCTGCAGCTTCATTCATGTCATCTCTGCAGCCGCCGTGGACTCTGCTGTGTGGCTAACTGTGGCTTTCACCTTTGATCGCTTTGTGGCCATCTGTTGTCAGAAACTGAAACAAATATACTGCACTGATGGAACAGCGTCTGTTGTTATTTGGACTTTAATTGCGCTGCTCTGCTTGGAAAATATTCCCTTGTATTTTACATTCCATCGTTACGTTAAAATTCATAACTTGCCCTGGGGCTGCCTTGTCAAACCAAACCTTCTCTATCAGCCCGCGTGGATTACATTTTATTGGTTTGAACAGATTTTGGTCCCTTTGCTCCCATTCGTGTTGATTTTGATGCTCAACGCTCTGACCGTCAGACACATTCTTGTGGCCAGTCGAGTCCGCACCAGATTGCGGGTCTGCAGCACCAGCGCTGATCGCCGCAGTGATCCGCAAATGGAAAACAGAAAGAAATCCATAATTTTACTGTTCACTGTATCACTCAGTTTCATATTGTTGTGGGTGACATCTGTTGCTCATTATATACAATACAGCGTTAAACAGTTGTACAAATCCAGAGGTTTAATTAACCCTTTAAGACTATTTGAACAAACGGGTTTTATGCTTCAGCTGCTGAGTTCCTGCACAAACACAGCCATCTATGCGGTCACCCAGACCAAATTCAGGGAAGAACTGAAAAATGCAATTAAATATCCTTTCACAATAATTACTAAATGTTTGAAATATTGAAAAGGGAGAAGACAAACAGTAGCACACGTTACACCAGAAAAACAAACTTTTCACCCATACATTTATAATCGTATTTGTTACACGGATTATCCTGGAAACCGCCGTTGATGAAAATATTTGTTGTGTCAAATAATGGTTCTGGTACATGTCCGCACCTTCACCGCTTCAAATCTGTCCTCGTTGTTAAGATCAGAAATGTGTCAACTTTTAGTTATTGCTTCAATTAAGATATTTTAAGTTTGTTAGTTATTTAAACCTCAAGTGACATGCTATGTTTCAGGATACTGTTATTATACTATCAATTGTAACCCTGCTATTGTAACCCTGTTAAATTAATCATTGAAAATCTCTACCCACTTTTCCTTCTATTAAATAAATAAGCTGTAAAGCATAAAAGAAGAGTGACATCATTTCCTCTGATTTAGGGCTCCCTCTTTTTATCTATAATAATAAAGAAAAAATGTTTGTCGGTTTGCCTGTCCGCCAAGACCGCAATAACCGATTCATGTCGAGACATGACTGATACATCGTCAGAAAGAACTTGCATTGGCGTGCATTATTGGTATATTACTATTAAGGGATCTTCGATTGTTGATGAGCTATATCTAATAATTTTTTAATTAAGCCGCAAAAATTGAGCTTTGCGTGGTATTCTGTAACAAACTAGCGACAGAGAAAATCACACTCTCCTCCAGAAAAATACATCTATACTAATAAAGACGAAATGGCTTTCTGTCTCTCTGTCCGCCAATAAGAGAATAACCCATTTACGTTCACACACGAATTATAGAGCATTGGATTGGTTTACTTTGGGGAAGTGTCACGGGAATGTTTGATTGGGGGGTGTCCGTGCTATGAACTAAACAAGCTCGCATCACACATGTATGGCAGTTTTGCTGAAGTTGTACACACACTGTTTATGCATCTAACTGATTTGTGAGACATGTTATTGAAATCTACTTTCCATGGATCCATGGGTTTCAAGCTCAGCTCAGCTCCAAAGGGCACAGGTAGTTTTGAATAAACAGATTTAAATACTCTTTTCTCGCCGCACAGAGATTTCTACAGAGGATGAGGTCGCGCATCTCAGGTCAATCAAACTCACGTCGCAGTTGCCTCAGTTTCCGAGGATTCAGTCATCCTAAAGAGTTTCAGCCCATTCATTGTTTTTACTCACTTGATCGGAAAGGAAATCAATGCATGTCATGGGCTTTGTTGGACTGGACACTCAAATTTTAATAATAATAATCATCATCCTAGCATTTGATATAGCGCTTATCACGTCTTCTTGACGTCCCAAGGTGCTTCGCAAATTAATAATAAAATGATAATAATAGTAATCCTTGCGTTCTTTATTTTCTTTTAGAAAGGATATGTTTTCAAAAACAACAACACTAATAACTTGCATTTGCAAAGACCACCTCACGCAACGTAGCGCAACAGAGAGCTTGACAGTGATGGAGCTCGACTCCGAGCTGTGAGTGGGAAGGGGAAGTGGCTATTGCATAGGAAGGCCATGGAATAGCATTGTGAGGAAATTCTGAGGCTGAGTACGACAGCTGATGAAAGACCTGGGATCGATTTCCGTCAGCACAAAACAGAGGGTGAGTTTCCTTGCTCGATTCGCCTCTGTTTGCATCCGGTGGCTAGTCGATTGCTGGATTGCTTTTACGGGGTAAATATTCCGTCAAACAAAATATTAATAATAAAATAGTAACTCAATCTACGAACGTTTGTAGAAAAATGCTATGCGCCATAATCTGCAGCTTTTCGCCCACAAAATACATATTCAATCCACTTCAGAATATACGGTGGAGTCCTTTGAGACGAATCGAAGACGGGAAAAGGTGATATCTCGAATACTAGAGATAATATTCTTAATATATTGCTGGCTGGGCGTTTGTTTTAGCGTTAGGATTTGAGGCATTCTAGGAAGGGTATGGTTATCAAAAGTCCAAAGTGAGGTTTTCAGTCTGATCGTGGACATGGGGAGGAAGAGATTGAGACAGATGGTCAGTGGAATGAAGCTGCAGAAAGATTTAAATCTCCCCCGCTGATGTCGGGCGGGATGAAGCTGGGAAATGAAGCAAGTCTGTGCCTCCAGAGGCAAGTGAGTGGCTCAGTCCATAGGGTTCGAAGAGTTGGAGTAGATTTTGACTGCGACCATTTAAAGATAAGACGGGGACCCAGAACTGTCTCAGATGGGGATGGAGAGGCAAAGGAACCCAGCGAAGATGATGGGCTCTGGTATTTTGTGTGGGAAAGGACACGGGCTTCGGAATTATGCGGACCCTGATACTGTCTCGGGAATTAGAGTGTTTTCCAAACAGATTTAATTACCATTACTTCAATTAGCACCTGCCTCCTGCAGCACATGTAATAATGTATTATTTTGAAAATACGGTTGCATTAAAATAGTGGAGAAAAAGCGACTAAAATGCGCGCTCACCCGGGATTTCAACATGAAACTTCTGAAATTTTTAGTCATTTGTCAACTCCCAAATCGAGAATCGCCACCCAGCAACAACGAATCCTTCGCCCAATAAGCAGCTGCAAAGTTACAGGGGGGAAATTACCGAAATCTTATAGTGTAGAGGGCGATTTACTGCTTCTCTGACTGGTCTGTTACGTTGGACCGTTATTGAAGAGAGACCTTGTCCTGGCAAGTTGGATGGTCAATATCTGATGAATTTCTATTCCCCAAAAGACATCGCTTAGGGCAAAGTTTGGCAATGAAATACTTTAGCGATTAAAATAAATGAACAACAAACGACTTTTAAGGTCCTCTCTGAATTTAATCAGGGGATCCACGGAAATAAACTTGTGCGTACGCGAACTCAATCACACTAGGATGTAGTCCGTTTGATAGAACAGGTACAAAAAATAAATGAATTGGGTCATTTGAGCTTCTGATTGAAATCATCCTGTAAAAGAAACACAGTGGATATGCCGTATGTTACAATCCAAAATTTGTGGGTATAGCAAAAAGGAAATAATGGATTTCCTTCGATCTTGCACCTCCGGATCACTGACAGTCGCACAACCCGTTGCTTTGTGTCCACTAACTCCTGGGGGATTGACTGACCCCCAGTGTGTGCCTGAGAGTCGGGGTTTTGAGCTGCAAATTCAGAACGAAAAGGAGAATCGCGATATACATAAAGTCGATAAGATCAGACACTGCGCACGCGAGAGAAGTCACAGCTTCCTTGATATTCATACTCCCATAGTATATTATTTACTATTTACTCGAGTTGAAAGGCAAAATAACAGAAAATGCTTTGCTGCACCTACAAGGACTTTCACGGCCTTGCTCCCTCCGACCTCTGTAACCTAATATCCGCCGACCTAACTGCCCGTACCCTCCGTTCCTCTGACTCCGATCTGCTCCACATCTCCCGCCCCAACCGCCCTACCATCGGTGGCCGGGCCTTTAGCCTCTCAATCCTTGGCTCTGGAACTCTATCCCCAGTGACTTCGCCTTGCCTTCTCCCTTTCCGCCTTCAAGGCCGGTCTCAAGACCTTTCTATTTGACCGTGCTTTCAGCTCCCATCTCGACTCTCCACCCCCTCCTCGCTCCATCTCTTCCCAACCCTCACCCTGACCATTTCCCACTCAATGGGGAAATTCACCATCAAATCAGACTGGGCCGCAAGATAGAGGAAAACACGTTTGGGAAGAGATCACCACACTCGAGACAGGATCACATTTGGCACGAGGTTTGCTACAGAAGGAGAGAAATAGAAATGATCAAACACAATGATCCATTTCTACAGTTGATTCAGTGCTGATCAAGCGAAAACTGTGGAGATTATTCTGACACAACAGTCTATCCTGCCACCTCAAACCCCAACATTGTGGATTTGATGGGAGAAGGCACAGAACCTGCCTCGCTGTACACCACCATCTGGCCTACACTCAGAGTGGCAGTGTGTTTGCCGAAGCCCAGGCTTGGGTGAACCGGCGGCCAAAACAGAGGAATGAAGTCTGCAAAATTTATGTCATTGCCTTTCAAACCGATAAGAGGAGATACACATAGATAGACAGACAGAGACACGGAGAGATATATACATAGTCAAAGAAAGGCACAGGCAGACGTACACAGACAGATAGATATACATAGGTATATATACAACACTTGTAGTCAGACAAACAGACGGATGGAGATACACGTAACAAAACAAAAAATTACCTTTGTGAAGGACGATTTACGTCAGAAAGACATTCCAGTACGTAGCAGAAGTAATGGATTTTAGCCCGAGCCACAGTTGGGTTCTGGAGAGCTGGAGGGCAAGGGGTTGGGAGGTTTGATAAGTTGTAGCAGAAGAGCAGTTCTTCGGAAGCGACTTGCAGGTGGCAATATAGATTGTAAGGTGGAAGGATTGGATTTTGGGATATAGTTCTGGAGACAGGGGGTAGATATGCTGAATGCCTGAACGCAATGATGAGGCAGAAATTGCAAGGGAACTGAAGCAGGTGTCCACCTGGCAAAGGGAGAGGGCAGGCTGTTATGGAATTAGACCATCAGAAGTGTTGTGGGGCAGTATCATGGAATATCATTGAAGGTATGTATGCACGAGGATTCTCTACTCAATTCTCTGAGGGATGGGGAGGACACCAGCTGCAGAGTTCTTAATAACATGCAGCTCATGGAGTGAAGATTTGGGGAGTCCAGCGAGCAGACAGTTGATGCAGTCAAGTCGATACGTGACGAAAGCGATGATAAGGGTCACTGCAGTGTGTGGTGAGAGGCAATGGCGGATGCTGGAAATGTAGCGGAGGTGGGCAAAGGCGGAGCAGGTCACGGCACCAATGTGGGGTTTGATGGACAGCAGATGGTAGAACAGGTCTCCGAGGTTCAGTATTCGCTCCTGAGGTGTAGTGTGCAACCATGAAAGGTGATACTTTTCAGCGCCTGAGCTGAGGAGGCGCTGATCGTAGCCCAGAAGTGCCTCTGTCTTGCCAATATTAATCCGGAAGAAGTTGGCTCCTGTCCAGGACTTGATGTCTGCCAAACCTTTACCCAACTGTCACTCCATACCCTCAACCACAAGAAACAGCGCACCACATCACCCCACATCTCACTGAAAGTACTTGAATGGCCGGCTTTAAGGTCAGGGATTTCACGCCGCAGCACCACCATCTCTTTCTGGTTTGCTTACATGCGCAGTCTTCTCGCTTCCTGCACTGAGCTAACACTGACCTTCCCTGTGTGTCTCTGCCCACTTCCTGCACTGATCTAACACTTACCTTCACTGTTTTTTCTCAGCCCACCTCCTGCACTGAGCTAACGCTGAACTTCTCTCCGTTTCTTGCCCACCCCCTGCACTGTGCTGACACTGAATTTATCTATGTTTCTTGCCCAGTTCCTGCACTGAGATAACAATTACCTTCCTTGTGTTTCCTGTACAGGTGCAGGCAAACATTTCGACCTTCATTCACAAGGCACCAGCTTCTGGAATTCCAGCTCGATAACTCCACCGCACTCAATCTCAATTATCGTCATTTTTCACAAACAAGGTAGACCGTGGCCCAGCTGTCTAAGGCGCTGAATACAGGCTCCATTTTCTAAGCGGACGTGGGCTCGGATCCA
Source organism: Callorhinchus milii (assembly GCF_018977255.1). Taxonomy (NCBI): domain Eukaryota; kingdom Metazoa; phylum Chordata; class Chondrichthyes; order Chimaeriformes; family Callorhinchidae; genus Callorhinchus; species Callorhinchus milii. The sequence continues at coordinate 14,375 of NW_024705471.1, read as the reverse complement.
ACCGCTATCAAATGATCTTTTTCAGCTTGTACACTGTCCAGATCAGATGTGATTTCTGACCAGAAAGAGCTGTGTGCAGAAGCTTACAAAATTATTCCTTCTTCCATTGATCAAACGGGAAGCCAACGTTTTTGTTCATGAGACAATACCCTCAGATTGCGTTTGTTTCGTTGGCCGTTCGATCACTTTGATTCCAGCGTAGATTAGTTTCACTCCTCCCGGTCCAGCAATGCCATTCATCGACACGATTAAATATCTTCCGGCAAGTAATTTCTCTTTAAATTCCGAATGCTTCCGGAACATAGGAGGAAGGAAGTCGTTGAATTCCAAGACGAAGTAAGAGATGTTCCAATTTGTCAATGAACCAAGTGAGGAGGGTTTTGGAATACTTTGAAAATAAAGACAACGGAGCCGATCAAGTTTTCTCTGGAATTAATTCACGTGCTAGGAAGCAATTGAAGAATAATATATTTAGTCCAGAGAGGACCGTCCCTGGGTGTGTTTGAACCACCAACCTTTCGGTTAGCAGCCGACCGCGCTGACCAATTGCGCCACAGTAACTTCCGTCCACAACCTTTTCAAGCATCAGTCAGCTTTCTCGCAATATTTATTTTCAAAGCATTCCAGCACAGTTTAAATAAAATAACTGGTAGCTATCTGCGAATACGTAACTCTTATATTTCTACCTACATTTCATGTTATTCTTCAAAAAACGTTGTTCCTAAATTAGTTGCTGATTGGATCCATATAAAATTTCAAGGCCATTTGTACTTCATTTTAATGTATGTTGTGGGAGAACATGAAGCCTGATGAGCAAACAATCCCACGTCACACTGTGGTCAGTGTTTCCATCTATTTGCATTCAGATTTTACCTTTCAATATCTAATTTACAGATGTTGTCGTTCCTTATTAACCAGGGATTGCTTGTGACAGCAAATATATCAAGCAAAAGCTGCACTTTTCTTGCAAAAAGTGTCAACAGACGTCTCTGTCGCTCAATGGATTGGAAGGTAAACTCGATGGTGGAAAGCAAGCTCGGTGTGCCTTGGTATTCTGTCGCCCAGAAAATGTTATGCTCTCATGTTTTAGACCTTTTTATTTTACCATGTATTCAATGTGGGTTACAGGCTTCCATGTCCTCCTGCTCCAGCTCACAACAACAAGAACAACAACTTGGATGTATCAAGCGCCCTCCACGCCGGACGGCGTCTCAGAGCGCTTCACCGTAATGGATCACGGGACCGAGCCAGTGGGAGGGGAGGGAATGTGACCAAATTCGCGCTCGAATACAAAGGTCTTGAGCAGAGACCTGAAAATGGGAAGGGCGGGAGCGAGGGGAAGGGAGTGAGGAAGGCAGTTCCGGAGCCTCCGGGCGCAGTGGCTGAAGACACGGCCGCCGAATGTGGAGCGGAGTAATCGGGGGACGAGGAGGAGGCCAGACCCGGAGGAACGAAGGCAACGTGTATTGTTTTGAGGAAACAGGAGGTCAGAACGGTGGGGGGATTTTTTGTAGAATATTTACGTCTTTGAATATTGCATAGTGTTGTATTAACAAACTAATATTCTGCCCTATAGTATTCCTTGCATTTTAACATCACGTTAGTTCACAAATATCCTTTATATATGTGAGTCCTCTTCCCGGTATGAAAGACAATACTCAACGTAAATTGTTATGGTTGTTATGATGGATTAAGTGACGTGTTGAATGGAAGTAAAGAAACTGTTAACAGATCTCCAGTAGATCCTGAATGGTGTTGCAAAATACAATAGTGTTCAACACAATCTTGTCATCGGATCGTCACATGATAATCTCTTTCTTTCTTTCTTTCTTTCTTTCTTTCTTTCTTTCTTTCTTTCTTTCTTTCTTGCTTTCTTGCTTTCTTGCTCACATACTCTCTTTCTCTCTCCCTCTGTCGACCCCAACTACTAGGCCACCTTTGGCTCTCTCTGCTTTTGAAAACGTGAATCTGCACTGATAATCAGAGAAGAATCCAATTTACATTAAAAAAAGATGCAATTGTCAGCGAACGTCACGTCTCAATATTGCAACAGTCAAAAAATAATTTTACAGGTATAAATTGTTGCTCGAAATAATCAATCTGAGAACATTGCGCTGTCAGAGAGTTGTTTTTCATGCAATACATATGTTCAATGAGTGTGAAATAACATCGATGATGATACCAATTAATTCTTCCCAGGAGGATTGCCGTTATTATAAAGTTCTTTTCATGCTGCCAATTCATTCTGTTCATAGAAGCCATCCTTCACAAAAAACGCAAGAGTGCTTGTCTGCTGGAAAACATGGTATATTTCACCATTTATGACGTGGAAGTAATTTACTACCCCATTCTTGCAACCGTTGGAGTTCCTGGTAAGATATTTTAACATAAGAATTATTATGAAACTCCTTGACTCACTGTGTATTCTGTTAATTGTCATTCTGTCTGGCTCAGTGAATTTACTCAAACATTCACGGTGGGTGGAGGGTGAAGGTAACTGTTGTCTCCTTGGAACTGAACTGGTTCCATGAAGAAATAGTTGGCAAACGAATTTCATAACCCAGTCAATCCTCTGGATGTGTCGATAATGGTTGCTGAGGCAGGTTCGTGAGTCGGAAGTCAGAGTGAGAGTACATCCGAATATTGCTCCCGATTAATAAGCTGAATCCGACTGGCTCATCAGTACGACCTGGAGCGAATAGGGATTGACTCTCTCTGCAACTGTTACCCCTGAAAGCCGAATCGCGACCTCGTAGGTTGTTGCGAGATAGAGAAGGAGCAGCAAAGCATACCGGACAGTATATTTAATTGCCATCCATGCTGTATTTAGTTGCTTAGTTTCCAGCAATGCCCGCAATGCATAAGCTGACTGAGATCAGCAAATCTTGGCCCTCTGTCAGCAACTCCCCATTCTGCGCAGAGTAAACTTGAGTGTTTGGAAAACAGGATACAAACATCGATCGGGAGATTTTTCTTTGCATTCGAGGCACATGGAAATTTCCCTGTGTATTCGGCATACATATGATGAACACTTAATTGGATTTCTGAATGTTTCGGACACCCGACAGGCAAGACTCTCAGTTTAAGCTCCATTTTGGTACATTGAACTCACAATCGAGGTTCACATTGCAATGCTGAGAAGAGGTACACTGTCAGAGATGCTGTCCTTCAGATCATGGTAACTCGGTTGAAAATTTTATCTGAAGTACCTCATCTCTGATAATGTAACTGGCCCGTTTCCGACACTAATTTGCGATGCTTGTCAACTTGGAAGCAGTTCAGCCCCAAGCAGTACCCTCCAGTGCTGTAACACGCAAAGTCTAGGCTGACACAGAAGTGTATTATTGGAAATGCTTTGCATTGATGGAAATACCTTCCTTCCGATGAGACAGATGTACTATTTGGCTGGTCGGGTTGACTTTAAAAAAACAATAACATTTTGAGCAGAGAGTGACACTTTACCCGGTGTTCTGACAAACAATCACACAAAGAAAATTCGTCAATTGATTCTTTGCTTCCTTGGGGATTGTGTTGTCCAAAAATTGGCTACTCAATTCGCCATCAAAGATACTCATTCTCGACGGAACCAAATTAACAGATTTGAAGTCCCTGAGCCAGATACACTGTATGGATTCTGATTATTGTCTCGCTTCTCTTACTTTCTTCCTAGTTAACTTGTTGGCGATTCTGATCCTCGCCCGGGGAAATTGCGGTCTCTCCAAAGGCGTCACTCTTTACTTGGTATGCGTGGCAGCGGCAGATCTGATGGTCATTATCACTGATGTAATATTCAATCGCATTAATAATTTTTATTTCCCGATTAGTTTCTTATCTTACACTCCCGTGTGCAGTATCAGAGTTGTTTTGGTGGCTTTAGCCACAAAATGTTCAGTCTGGTTTACAGTTGCTTTCACTTTCGATCGTTTTGTGGCTATTTGTCATCAGAAGTTGAAAACTACATATTGCACTGTGAATTCCGCTATTTATATTATTATAACATTGACTTTGCTAAACTGTGCACAAAGTATTCCATGGTATTTTGTATTTACTCCTATGGTAATCATTAACAATTTTCCATTTTACTGCCTTGGAAAACCAAGCTATTCTACATTGCCAATATGGAGAGTGTTTGCATGGTTCAACAGAGTTTTCACTCCTCTGGTTGTATTTCTTTTAATTTCCCTCTTCAATGCTCTGACCATCAGACACATTTTATTAGCCAGCAGGACACGCCGGAGAATCCGGATCAATAACAATTGGAACAAACAGAATGATCCAGAAATGGAAAAGCGAAGAAAATCCATTATTTTACTCTTCGGTATATCAGCAAGTTTTATACTCTTATGGATGACGAACATTATCTATACATTGAAATGGACAATTACAAATTATAATTATCAATTACAAGTCAACAGCTATCGATATGTCCTCCAACAGACGGGATTTATGCTTAAGCTTTTGAGTTCCTGTACAAACACGTTTATCTATGCGGTGACCCAGACAAAGTTTAGAGAGGATCTGAAGTATGTGTTCAAATACCCTTTTACTCTGATTCATTGCAAATAAATACATCATGTTTATCAAAGAAAGAATGCTGTGTTTGCTGTGTTTCATTCGTACATAGTCGGGACAAGTTCAGTGGTCAGAGGTTTCTCATCAAAGCAATTCGAGATACTAAGCTCTGCCAAGCCATTCAGCGCTATATGAAATTTCTTTGTTGCTTTCTGCTGTCCTGTTGAGGATTTTCTTCTGTTCAGTTTAGGAATATTTGGGAGAGATTGTTGCTTTCTATCAAATTGTAAATATATCTAAGTTAAGTTCCTCGTCTTCTGCAAGGCTTTCGATCCAAAGCCTCTTCATGACCGCAAGACGAAAGTGAGTATCAAGAAAAATTCAACTCCAACCTGGCTAAGTCTGGTAAAATTTCTATCCATAATGTTTATTTTAGCTCCAAGATCCGAGCAAAGATCGAGAGTGGACTCGTTGAATTCCTCCTCCTTGAAAGAGGTTGTAGGCAAGGTCACCCACGCCATTCAATGTGTTCAATGATCATGTGTTGGATGGATTTGTTGCAGATAGTCTTGGTGTCGCTTTTGCAGAATTTACTGAAAGGATTGAAACATTCAATTGGCCGCTTATGTGCCGCAGGTGGAACTACCTATGGAACTTTCATGCTGAACCCACCACTTTGATCACTGGGCAACCCAGTTGGACATGGTGGTGAGTCCTTATGTTCATGTCTCTTATTGTATTTTATACCTTCTGCTTCCATTTTGCTGTTCTGTGTACTGCATTCTCCCCTCAAACATTTACGCCGCTCCTGCTCACGAGCTGCTTCTCTGAGGCTCATCCTACCGGCGAAGGGCAATCAAGGCTCCTATTCTACACCACTGACCGGCTCCTTCACCAACCCCTACAAGCCTCGCAGACACTTTCCTCTGACTCTCACTGCGAGGAAATGCTTGAGAACCTCGAGTACAAAATCAAGGGAATCCGCTGAGCTGCCACTGCCTTCCCAATTTCCAAACCCTCCCCACGCCACCCCACACAATTACCCTTTAGATAATTACCCGTCCCTCCTTCCGCACCTTTGATCCTGTCACAAGCTCCTCTGTCTTCAACAGGGTAACCTCCATGAAGTCCACCACCTGCTCTCTCGACCCCATCCATTCCCCTCCTCTTGTCGCACTACTCGCCGACATCATTAACCTCTCCCTGTCACCTTGCAATGTTCCTTTCCCCCCTCAAAACAGCCACTGTCACACACAATTTCAAGAAATTTTCCCTCGACGCATCACAGCTATTCAGCCACTGGCCCATCTCAAGTCTTCCCTTTCTATCCAAGGAGCTTGATAGACCCGCTGCTTCCGAGCTTCGCTATTTGCTCTCCTCTCACTCCCCCGTGATCCCCTCCAATCGGGTTTCGGAATCTGCTCTGGTCAAGATCGCAAACGACATCCTGACAGTGTGTGACCAGGGCTCCTTCTCCTTCTGCCTCCCCGTCATACTGGACCTCTCCGTCGCATTTGACTCAGTGGACCATTCAATTCTCCACCAGCGCCTCTCCTCCTACCTCAACTTTCAAGCTTCTGTCCTTGACTGGTTCAGCTCCGATCCTTCAAACCCCCTCCACTTCGTGGTGGCAAACAGTTTCTCTTCCAGCCCCTGCATTGTCTGTTGCGGTGTTCCTCAGAGCTCTGTCCTCTGTCCCCTCTTTTTCACCCTCTGCACGCTCGCTCTTGGTGGCGTCATCCGCAGAAATGGGATAAATAACCACGTGTATGCGGATGACACCCAACTCTACTTCTCTGACAACACGCTGATCTCCAGAACTACTGGCGTCCTGACCGACTGCCTGTCAGACATCAAGTCCTGTACGAGGGCCAACTTTCTCCATCTCAACATCAGCAAGACCAGGATCCTCCTGATTGCTTCGCGCCATCGCCTCCGCTTCTCAGGCGTCATCAGCTTCCACATCTGCGCACTCAACCTCACTAAGGCAGTCAGGAACCTGGGCAACTTGTTTGACCCTGAATTGTCCTTTTCCCCCCTAATTCGCGCATTTACCGGCACTGCCTACCACCATCCCCGCAATATTGCCAGACTCCGCCATTGTCTCAACACTCAGGCTGCCGAAACCCTCACCCACGTATTCGACACCTCAAGGCTTGCTGACTCGTTCCTCATCGGCCTTCCCATCTCTTCCCTTCACAAGCTGCAGATCATCCATAACCCAGCAGCTCGTGTACATTCACGCAGCAGGCACCGCGACCCCGTCACTCCCACCCGACTCCACTGGCTCCACATCCCCCTGAGGATCCAGTTCACGATCCTGGTCCTTACCTTGAAGGCCATCCATGGCCTTGTTCCCTCCTACCTCTCTGACCTCCTGACTCCCTACCAACTGGCCCGCTCTCTCCGTTCTTCATGCTCCGGTCCGGTGCATGTCTCCCGCCCGACCATATGTGGACGGGCTTTCAGCCACTCTACCACCATACTCTGAAACTCCATCCCACGGTCCCTTCTCCTCGCTTCCTCCCTTTCCTCCTTGAAAGCCGATATCTAATCCCTTCTGTTCGAACGTGCCTTTGGTCTACTTCCCATCTCCCTGCCTTCCCTAAGCCCTACACCACGACTCCCCCACGCCTACACCACCGCTTCCCCACCCCTACACAAACCCTTCCCTCCACCTCTCACCATCAGCCCCACCTCTACAGGATCCCTCCCCCACCCTTCACCCCCACCACTCCGCCCTAACCAAACCCACACCCCCACCCCGCCACCCTGCTCGGGCCCCGACACCTGAATGTTCAGCGCTGTGGGACGTCCTCCCATCGTGAAAGGCGTCTATAAATATCATTTTGTTGTTGTTGTTATATAACAGGCGCCTCGCAGCAGAAGGCCAAATAAGAAACGAATGAACAGAGTGGAGGTATTAAATGGTTGGAGGCGCTCAAGGTCAATACGTGAGAGAGAAAGAGGTTGAGAGCCACATAGCGGAGAAGCTGTGCCGTACAACATGGCGGTCAGCGGTGGGTTTGCGGCGCCGTACAACATGGCCGTCGGCGCAGGGTTTGCGGCGCCGTACACAATGGCGGCGAGCACTGGGTGGCGGTGCCGTACGTGCTGTCACAGCTACACACACACACACACACGTACACCGAGACGAATGGACGTGCTGACGTCGGCTCGAGCGCATCCTGAAAGCGTCATGGCGTCAGGTGCCCGGAGACCGTGGGCGGCAGCTCGAGAGAGAGAGAGAGAGAGAGCGAGAGACAGAGACAAAGGGCAATGGCGGCGGCAGCAGTTACACAGAGAGAGAGGGAGAGAGAGAGAGTGATAGAGAGAGAGAAGAGAGAGAGAGAGAGAGAGAGAGAGAAACATGACGTCCGCAGGTCAGTCGCTATCTCTCTCACACTCACTCACTCTCTCTGTCACCATCACAGCCACAGACCCCCGGGAACTACAGCTCCCAGCATGCCGCGCGGCTCAGAGCCCTCGGATGTGGGGGCGAGGGGGGGGTCAGGCACAGAGACACAGAGACAGAGACATAGACACAGAGAGACACAGACACAGAGACACAGAGACACAGACATCTCCCCACAGTCTCTCTCTCACACACACAAATTCTCTCTCTCTCCGTCACACACACACACACACACACACAGAGTCTCTCTCTCTCTCTCACACACACACAGTCTCCCTCTCTCTCACACACACACACGTTCTCTCTCTCTGTCACACACACAACACACCACATTCTCTTCTCACACACACAGTCTCTCTCTCACACACACAGTCTCTCTCACACACACAGTCTCTCTCACACACACAGTCTCTTTTTGTCTCACACACACAGTCTCTATCTTACTCACACACTCTCTCTCTCTCTCTCACACACACAGTCTCTCTCTCACACACACAGTCTCTCTCTCTCACACACACAGTCTCTCTCTCACACACACAGTCTCTCTCTCTCACACACACAGTCTCTCTCTCACACACAATCTCTCTCTCACACACACACAGTCTCTCTCTCTCACACACACAGTCTCTCTCTCACACACACAGTCTCTCTCACACACAACGTCTCTGTTTTGACACAGCTCTCTTTAACACACACCGTCTCTCTCTACCACACACTCACTCTCTCTCACACACACATTCTCTCTCTCTCACAACAACACAGTGTCTCTCTCTCTCACACACACACAGTCTCTCTCACAAATACAGTCACTCTCTCTCTCACACAGCCTCTCTCTTTCATACATACACGCAGTCTCTCTGTCTCTAACACACACAGTCTCTCTCTCACACACACTTTCTCTCTCCCACTCTCACAAACACTGTCTTTCTCTGTTTCTCTCTCACAAACACACAATCTCTTTCTGTATCACACAAGCAGTCTCTCTTTGGCTCTCTCAGACACACATTATGTCTCTCTCACACACGGTCTCCCTCTCTCTATTTCTCTCACATACACAGTCTCTCAGTCACACACAAACAGTCACTCTCTGTGCCTCTCACACATACAGTCTCTTATTATCTCACACACACAGTCACTCTCTCTCTCACACACACTCACATAGTCTCTATCTATGTCTCTCTCTCTCTCTAACACACATATACAGTATCCGGCTGTGCCTCTCTCACACACAGAGTATCTCTCTCTCTCTCATACACACACACACACAGTCTCGCTCTCTCTCTCACACACACACCGTCTCTCTCTCAAACACACAGTCTCTCTCTCTCACTCAAACAGTCTCTCTCTCTCACATACTCTCTCACACATACAGAGTCGCTCTCTCTCTCTCCCTCTCTCTCATAAACGCAAACACACACACTCACACACACACAATCTTTCTCTGTCTCTCTCTGTCACAGTCACACCGTCTCTTTCTGTCTCTCTCTCTCAAAAGCACTCAGTCTCTTTCTGTTTATCTCTCTCTCAATCACACAGTCTCTTTATATCTCTCTCACTCACAAACATACAGTCTCTTTCTGTTTCACACACAGTCTCTCTCACAAACACACATTTTCTGTCTCTCACACACAGTCTCTCTCTCTCTGTCACACACACACAAACATGCCGTCTCTCCCTCTCACACAGATATAGTCTTTCTCTCACGCACACACTAAGCCTCCCTCTCCCACACATCGTCTCTCTCTCACACGCTTTCTCTCTGTCTCTCTCTCTCTCTCTCACACACACACACGCAGTCTCTCCCTGTCTCCCTCTCTCACAAACACGCAATCTCTTTCTGTCTCTCTCTCACAAACACACAGTCTCTTTCTGTCGTTCTCTCACAAACTCACAGTCTCTTTCTGTCTCACACACACAATCTTTCTCTCTGCCTCTCTCAGTCACAGACTCTCTCTCTCTCTCTCCATCACACAAACCTTCAGTCTCTTTGTCTCTCACACACATGATCTCTCTCTCCCTCTCTCTCCCTTCCTCTCTCTCTCATACACAGTCTCACAGTCACAGACACACAAAGTCTCTCTCTGTCTCTCACAATCACAGTCTCTCTCTCTCACACACACAAACACAGATTCTCTCTGTCTCACTCATACACAATCTCTCTGTTTCACTCACACAGTTTCTCCCCCTCAGACGCAGATTCTCTCTGTCTCTCTCACACAGTCTTTATCTAATTCTCACAAGCACACAGTCTCTTTCTGCCTCTTACATATACAATCGCTCTCTCTCTCTCACACAAACAGCCTCTCTCTGCCTCTCAACACACACTCTCTCTCTCTCTCTCTCTCCACTCTCTCTCAAAAACAGTCTCTCTGCCTCACATACACAGTCTCTCTCTCTCTCACACACACATTCTCTCTCTCTCTCTCTCTCTCTCTCTCTCTTTCTGTCTCTACTTCTCCCACACACAGGAAACGTCTCTATCTCTCTCTCTTTGTCTCTCACACACACAATCCGTCTCTGTCTCTCATATAAATAGTCACTCCATGCCTATCACACACACACGGTTTCTCTCTCTCTCACACACACAATATCTCTCTGTCTCTCACAAACACAGTGTCTCACTGTCTCCCACACCCAGAGTCTCTCTCTGTCTCTCTTAAACACACAGAATCTCTCGCTCTCTCACTCACACACACACACCGACACACAGACGGTCTCTGTGTCTCGCACTCACAGACTCTCTCTGTGATTCTCATACATACAGTTTCTTTTTGACTCACACACACAGTCTCTCTCTCACACACACACAATCTCTCTCTGCCTCTCACACAAATTCTATCTCTCACTCACACGCAGAGTTTCTCTCTGTCACTCTCACACACACACAGATGCAGCCTCTCTCTATCTCTCACACACACGGTCTCCCTCTCTCTCTCTCTCTCTTACACAGTCTCTTAGTCAGAGACACACAAAGTCTTTCTCTGTGTCTCACAAACACAGACTCTCTCTCATTCTCTCTCTCTCATACACACACACCGGCATAAACACAGATTCTCTCTCACTCTGTCTCACATACACACAATCTCTCTGTGTCTCTCACACACAGTTTCTGCCTCGCACACACACAGACTCTCTGTCTGTCTCACACACAGTCTCTTTTTGTCTCCTCCTTCCTCCCCACACACAGAGTCCGTATCCCTCACACCCACCCCACCCACACACGACCTTAAATTTCGCCTCGACCAACCAGTCCTCTTGGTCATAAATACTCTCGTTGTTATTCTCCCAGTTGTTCGCTCACTAAACACAGACATTCTGGAATATTCTCGCTCAAACCCATCGCCTTACACAATCTTTCCGAATCTTCAGGTCGCAGCTGATGACCTTCCCCTTTGGTCATGCTGACAGATACCTTCCCATCTCTCTCCAGCTCAGCATCAGACTCCATCAGACCTCTGCGCTCCGGGCCCTACCCTGCGAGACTGGCGCTAAAACAATGCACGTTTTTATTGTTGTTGCACCAGAGTTCCTTTCTCCGTAGCTCGGCCTTGTTGATAGGGATTGGATAGGGCAGCAGCCGATAAATTATTTCTTTTGGGATAATACGCAACAAGGAGCTTCATGTTAAGATTAGATCTAGGCCATGTCGGAATCAAATCAGGAAGCTTTCTTTTCTCCACAAAGGTACAAAATCTCTCCCCCAAAAGCTGTGGATTGCTGGGATCTCCGATTCCTGAGATCGAAATGTGAGTCAACAATCCAAATTGGTGTAACGGAGTTTATTATTTAACAATAGCTAAAACACAGGCATATATTGTATTGAAGGCATAGTACCAATTCAGGTGATCCAGTAATACTTGTGGGCAGATGGTTGCAGCAAATTAATTTCCCATATCCCTCTGACTCCACCGGCAACTGCTCCGATTCCCAGAAAACCTCTATCTTATATCTTAACTGATCTCAGTTTGTTATGTAAATGTGAAATATATGCATTCAATTCTGTTCATCGATTACAGTCCTTCTCGTCTAATTATTGACCTTTTCACGCCAATCCTGATTTATTTGCTCAAAACACAAAATAACTGCAGATGTTGCAATCTGAAACAAAAACAAGGACCGTATCACCTCACCTTGCCCCCCCCCCCCCCCCCCCCCCTACTCTTTATGCTACCGGAATAGTTATCTTCTGCTTCATTACAATCATCACCCCAGATAATCTTTGCCTCTCTTTGGTGTATTCCCTGTTCTGCACTAATAACATTTCTTCTTCTCGGCTTTGGTTCAACTCATTCGCCCCTCTTGTTGTACAGTCTCTCCTTTTGTTATACGCCATTTATCCTGGCTCCTTGACATGCCAGCGGATAGATGTAATACGTGCCCTTTCACCTCCTCCCAGACCACACTCCAAGGCCCAAACCAAAGCTTCCATGTAAGACAGCGGTTTACATGAACTGTCACCATTACCGACTACTGTATCCGATGCTCCTGGTGTGGTCTCCTACATATTGGGGAGACTCAGGGTAGATTGGGTTATCGATTTGCAGAACACCTCCATTCTGTTCGCAAGGTGAAGCCCGATCTTCCTGTCGCCTGCCATTTCAACGCACAGTCCCATTCACAGTCTGACCCCTCCATCCATGGTCTCCTGCGCTGCCCCAAAGATCCTGAGCGAAAATCTGAAGAACAGCATCTTATACATCTGCTCGGAACACTACAGCCATCTGGCCTCAATATCGGTTTCAGTAACTTGCGACTAACAGCTGAACGTCCCTCCCCATTTATTTCTGTCACCAGAAGAGTTACCTTCTGTTATCATTACAATCATCACCACAGACACTCTTTGTCTCTCTCTGTTTTTTTTTACCTGTTCTGCACCATTAACTGCTGTTCTCCCCAGTTTTCTTTCAACCAAAGCCCCCGCCACCCCTTTTGTTGCACACTATCCTTTTGTTTTACGCCCCTATCACCTCTTTAATCCATCAAGTAGCACATTCCCTCCTTTGTCTTATTTTGTCTTCTTTGACGTCCTTTTACTGGCACCCCGCTCAACCTTGTTCGTAAAAACCGCTGCCTCCCAACATGCCCCAGTTCTGACGAAGGGTCGTGGATCCGAAACGTTGACTCACTTTCCTTTCTCCGTTCATACTTCCTGACCTGGAGAGGTTTCCCAGCTCTCTCTATCTTTGTTTCAGATTCCATCCTCTGCAGTATTTTGTGTTTTGTGCATCCTGGTGTTATTGAGTTCCTGTACCAGTGCCTTTACGTGATTACTCTGATTAAATTCAGACACCACCTTAAAAATTGTGCTTTTTCCATTGATTCTAATTGCTAAAGTATTTCATTGTTAAACTTTGCCTCAAACGATTATAAACTTCTACGTGAATAGAAATGCATGAAATACTACACTGTCCATCCAACGAACTAGGACAAGATCCCACTTCACTGTCCGTACAATCTCCCCGATCAGGGTGAGAGACAACGTAAAGCACCCTCAGCACTGTTAGCTTTCCGCAATTTCACCCGCGAAATTTGCAGCTGTTTATTGGGCGAATGGGCTGTTGTCGCTGTGTGGCGGTTGTCGATTTGGGAGGTGAGAAATGAATAAAAATATCAGATGTTGCATGTTGAAATCTCGGGTGAGTACGCATTTTAGTCGCTTTTACTCAACACTTTTAATGCAATTGTATTTCCAAAATAATAAATGATTGCCTATGATAATAATTTATCACCTTGCCCACGATCAGTCTCTTTGACAGGTGCCAATTTAAATAGAGTTAATTAAGTTTGTTTGGAAAACACTCTAATTCCCGAGACGGCATCAGGTTCCCCAGAATTCCGAAGCCCGTGTCCTTCCCACACAAGATACCAGAGCCTACCATCCTTGTTAGGTTCCATTGAATCCCCAATCCCCAGCTGATACAGCTCTGTATCCCCGTCTTATCTTTAAATCATCTCATTCAAAATCTACTCCACCTCTTCGAACCCGATGGCCTGGACCACTCAGTTGCCTCTGCAGGCACATACTTGCTTCATTTCCCAGCTTTATCGAGCCCAACATCAGCGGGAGAGATTTAAATCTTTCGAGAGCTTAATTCCATTTGTCATGTGTCCCATTCCCTTCCTCCCCATGTGCACGATCATTCTCAAAACCTCTCTTTGGCCTTTTTGTTGGTAATCATACCCTTCCCAAAACGCCTCAAACCCTAACCCGAGAACAAATGCCCAGCGAGCAATATTATTCTTAATAATAATATCTCTTGCATTCGACATGTGACCCTTCTTGTCTTCGAGTCGTCTAAAAGGGCTTCACATTATATTGTAACGTGAATTGACTGTATAATTTGTGGGCAAAATGCTGAAGATAGTGGCGTGCAGCATTAACCCACAAACATTCATGGATTGAGTGACCATTTTATTATTAATAATTTTGTAAGAAGGAATATCCCAG
>NW_024705470.1:36011-42124 GCF_018977255.1 Callorhinchus milii | reverse complement strand
TGCCTGGTGTGTGTAGTACATAGACACTGCTGCTGTTACTTGCTACTAACAGCATTTGCCCCTACAGCCCTGTTAGAGCTACCTGGGGTAGCTTTGTCTGTGTGTGGTGTGTGTAGTTTTAGACTGATTTCAGGGTGCTGATTCCAAATCTGATCTCAGATTTGCTCTATCACATCTCATTTTTATGCTATCGGCATACCCCATTTTCATTGATTTTACCAGACATTAACTCTGTCACTTATGATTGCAAGTTGTTGCGAGTCAGTGACTGCTTTAGTGTTAAAATATGGTGCTGTATGTTTAGGATAGTGTGTTTACAATATCATTTTATGTAGATATCCACATTTATTTAATATTTTTCTTCCGCAGTTTGTATTGAAAATGCAATATTTTATATCTCAAAAACCTGATGTGATAGACAAAAACTGATGCTGGGTTAATCATTCATTGGGGTCCTTCTCTCTAGCCGATAGTCTTAAGATAGCTCGGCCACGCAGTTTCACTACCGTCTTGGTGGAATCGCCCACCACGTAATGTGGCATTTATTCAGGAAGGGACACCGAAAAGTCGTCATGAGGAGTTCCTCGGTTTCAATACCTATCATCAATTTGCTAGCGGGTAAGCCGCCGTGCCTTCTCCATAAATTAGATGTAGAAGTGGGCTTCAGGATGAATACTGTTATCTTGTTTGACACACGCATGTCGACTGTATATCACGCACGCTGAATGTTCCGCTATATTCCTCCCAGATGGCTGAATGCAGCTTGTGTGGAAGATCGGCTAATATAGAATGTCAAGATAGGTTGGAAACATCAATAAGCTGGCGATTTAAGACCACTAGGGTGCCGGTCCTACTCCATATAACATCCAATCAGGCGACTACGACGTTGACCCCTTATGGCGCAAGACTGGATCCAGCAACTCTGGAAACAAGGCACTCATCCCAATTTCCTTTCCAACGACACTCTGCAGCTCCTGTAATTCTTTTCGGGTAGCAAGACATCCATGTGCATCTGGTCGCATGCAAACGGACTTGGACTTATCCCGTAGCTTCCGATGGCTAATTGTTGTGGGATGCTGTCGGCCTGTAGCTTATTCCGTATTTAGAGAGATTTAGGTGGATGAATAAATGGTGGATACCTCGCGCTGCCCTGCTGCGAAGCAGTTCTGCCCAGGGTGCACGGCTCCAGCGTCAGTTGCAAAACATGGACTGCTCCTCCCGGCAGAATGTGTACTCGCCTTTGGATGGCTGCACCACCCGCGAGGGTCCATCTTCAGCCAGCAATCGAAGCCCTGCATGCGTAACATCGTTCAAGTATCCCATAACGGTTCGACGGCTCAGAATATACTGGAGCGATAAATATAAGGGGCTTCTAGGCTTCTTCCACTTTCATCAACGCGAGTGAGTCAGACGCGTTAAAGTCTATGTTGTAGCATTTCTGCTGGTGACAAAATTGCAAGTGCTGTGGTACGATGCCGCACAGCGAAGACGGTCATAGTACTAAACGGTTACCAACTATAGTGTAGCCCCCTTAAGGATTGTTACGGTCGCCTACACTACGAGCAGCGGTCGATCTGGCAGTGGACCTGTAAAATGTTGATATTTTAGGGCGTTATGATACGTTAGTTCTGTTGACAATGGGGCACTGTTAAGTTTGCTGGCAATGATAGCGATGCAGTACAGTTGGGAGTCCTAGTACGTGAACCGTCGGTTACCAAGTCATAAATGTAGATTACCTGCGGGGGGATTATTGTAACGCCTGTATCCAAAAGCCCCGATTTCGTAATCGATCACAAAACTCTCTAGAACATGGAACAGTCGTAGGTAAGGCCGAATAGGTAAGTAGTAAATTCTTATACATTAGCTCTCGGTACTTTTTGCATGACTTCAGCTTGACTTAGTATCTATCGCCGAAATCTGTTACATACGCCGCATCGTGTGTGACGCAAGAGCGCACTGACATTACATTCGAGACAAGACGATTGCCCACGCAATCGGCCTCGATTCGCGAGATGGTCTACTCTCCCCGATTACGACTCAGGTTAAAGGACTGTACCTGCGGCGCAGCATTGGTATACATGCAAATCCCTTAATAGGGCACAAGAACTTCACCCCTTAGCCAGCACTGGTCCTAATTCCGGTGAATCGCGGGGACGGTAGTCCACATATGTGGTGCTCACGTTCGCGTAAAGCTAGTTACCAAATGGAGCAAAGAGTCCCCACAGGTAGGGCGAGTGTCGGCCATGGTCTACTAATCACTATCGTAGCTACCGCGGAGATGTCCCAATACTACATGTTTGTTGGTTTCCCGCATCTCATGATTTGCGTACCCGCCATCTTGAAAGTCCACTATCCGGGTGCCCACGTTAACATATCGCGTGCGGAATTACCGGCATGACTGCGAGCTCAATCCAGGGGATGCAGCGCGCCGCCAGTTAGTCTTATGAAGCTTCTATAACGTCGGTAAGCAGCGAGTCGGTGGTTTACTACGGAGAGTGTAATAGTACAGGGCACATACGGCCATAAAACACGCTTAAAGCAGGGAGGACTCTAATCGCGGTTGCTAAGGTTTGTTTCTTATAACCCCCTTGGTCCAAAGAGTGGCCCCTAAGTCTAGACTCATATCACCGATAGGAGAACGAAGAGAAATCACCTTCCTTTATCTGGCCAGCGGCCAACACTCGGATCTGACCCTTGAGTCTTGGATTAAGGGGTCAGTCCAGATCTAAACATGTATCCCATATCGACCTGGAACTCCGCACCATCCGTGCTTCTAGTTGTCGTCGGGGACACCCAACGTTGACCATGAAGTGAAGATGAGTATCGACGCCACATCCAGACTCGCTCCCGACTTAGTAACTACCGGAAACTCCGAGGAACATATTCGAGGTGAGTGCTACGTTAAGCCTTTTCCCGGTTCCTGTCATCCTTCCAGTACGCAGGCGGTACGGGCCCGTCACTCTTTCTGCTGATTTCCCGTACTTACAATTACAGCTTGGAAACAAGTTTGTGTAACGGTGACTTACCATTGCTCCTTTTTTCGCTCTGATTCCACTCTCTCAGGTCGCCACTGAAAACCTAAAAGGTCGACACATGGTAGGGACAACTGACGACGGATTTCTTTCGGTGGACTAATATCCGTCCATCAGAGCTATAAACACAGTGTCAGCGTACGCAAAGGAGGTGAGTTGTCGTAACGAGATTCGTTACAGATGTAAAAACATCGGAACAACCTCGGGAGAAGACCAGGTCACGGAGATGTTCTGTTCTCTGTACAGTGAGAAGACCACTGTGTAGTGAGCAAGAGATTATGTAAAACGAGGAGGAATATATGGTCCCCCTAACGAAAAATTTGATTCGTCGACTAAATCTATATCAGTCAAACCCCCTCAACACTCTCCAAGCTCATCGTCAGTAGTTTCCTTCATATGACTGGGACAATCGCCCCTTAGGTACGCATAGAATCCTGCATTCGCTGGGACGTAACGGGACAGAAAGTTACTCCGCGAGTCATATAGATTGTCGTCTAAACTCAACCCCCTTATAATAAACAGGTAAATGGACTTAAAACCCCCCACCCACGATAGGGGTAGTCCGGGGCAAATTTGAATCATAAGTTGACACGAACATGCGATTCCGGCCCTCCGCCGCTCCGGAGAGCGGCGTAGTCAGGTGAAGTGGAGCTCAATCCCATTTCCAGATGAAGGTTTTTACATCCCTGAAAGTCGGCAGACTGCCGGTGATCTTTGATGACCTCTGATAACCACAAATCCGGCAGAAAGTGAAGCCCAAATTCATCGGCGAAGGCTAAAGGTCTGTCTACGCAAGCAGTAGCCGGACTTTGCCTATAAGACCGAATATGGGACTTCCGGAACATGTAAGCCTCGATGCAGTTAGATGAGTTTATTTGTCCCGGGTGACAGCCTACGAGTTGCATCGCATTCAAGTTCACAAATAAGGAAGACCAAAGAGAAGGATAATTGGCCTGGTTTGCTCTATCCCGAAGCCCTACCTGTACCCTACTGGCACAGCTATGAGAGAAAGGACAACATTTTACCCACCAACACAATTATAGAGTTTCGTGCCAAGGGTGAAAATGTTAGATCTATATATTGCGTTTACCGTCAACGTGGCCTCCCAGGGGTCACGTAGAGTTGTTAGGGAAAGCAGTTCGCCTATTTATCGCGCACCCATCTGGTCCGGCCTGTCTATTAAACGTAGCGCCTCGACGACTCCATATCTTCTGGACACACCGATTCTGGCCCAACACTCGTATATAGGTCTAACACCATACGTTATAGCTTTCGGGTCCATCATATTATTCATAACTTACAATAAACTCTCCTACACCTTCCCTCCCCTGTGGTAAGGCTATGACCTGATGAGACTACCGCGTGTCGATTTTAGTCTATCCCTGTAAGGCTGATATCGTCCCGCACATTCATGTCTTCATTCCTCGAACACATTTCATCTCCTCTTGCGAACATCCATGCTAGCTGGATTATTTACTAGCTTTGGTTTTAGGTATCTCTAATGACCTTCTGGCTGAGCATACCTTCGCCGATATCGTCTTCAATGCATTGTCAAGATACAACATATGGGTTGACGGATCCTGAAACGAGAGGGAACGCTCTTGTATGCATGTATCGGATGATTGTCTAAGCAAACTGATGTTAACTCCGAGGGAAGTTTTCTCCACGAGCAGCTCAGATCCTTAGGATGGTTCGCCAGAAGTTTCTGAATCCGTGTGGTTGCTCACCGGGAATGGCCCAATTCGTCGCTTAGGGATTTCGGGGCTATTATCGGGTTTGACGGAAGTTTGCCCGGAGATAGACAGGGAAATATGCCGGAGTTAAATAGGCCTGGACGGTGCGTTCCGTGTGCAATGAAGAGGTCAAAGCGCCGCTGAGCAAGGTAACTCGGGTCCTTGAGTCAATAATAAACGCCACAGGAGGGAGGGTCCTTGTTCAGCGCGCCCCGAACAAGTTCGTCGGAGATACCGCGCCTTCGACAAGCTGTGATCTATAGTTCTTATATATAGAGCCGTTACGTAGATAGTAGCAGAATGGTTCCTATAGTCCGCACATAAACCCGTGATACCAGGCGAACGAAACCTTTATAGCAGGGACTGAACGTGAAATAACATCCTCTACCATTCCAAAGCGTCACGGAGGGCGTCCATGCTCCGATTCTTGAGGTTTGCGTGTGTGCAAAAATGTTAGAAAAATTACCTCGCAGGTTAGAATTGCTGTAGCCCGTCTACTTGAGCCGTTGTGCTATTCAGCAATCAATGTACATTACATTCCGTGATATCATCTCTTCTCTAAATTCTAGAAGACAGGGATTCTATCGCTCGATCTGACCTGCTCCTCAATAGTCGGGAGTTACAACCATTATTCCGCCACGATAGGTAACGCCTCGTCCCCACCTATTTATGGCGAGGGTGAGCTGCAGATGATCTTAGGGTCCATCAAGTACTTGTCGGAGAAGGGGTGATATACAAGAGAGTTTCCTTCTGTATGGCTCCACCCGGCCACGAAAGTTCAGCGGCTGTGATGGAACACGCATAACGCCGGAAGTAAGCAGGTAAACCCCCAACCCGCATTGGTAGACGTTCCCTCCCGGTCCGTGATATCGTATTCGGAAACTCCCGCGACCTATTGCGTACACAATTGAATCCCTATTCTCGCTCAGTTGTTGCCGGAGCGAAGTGCGCGCCGGTCTCTGTTTGACGCACGTTCTCACTACATTCCAACTTGAGGCAAATCATGATCATTGGTTTCCACTGTTGGTCTTCGGAAAGGAGGGCAACTTTGGACTTGTTCGTGGTTATGGTCACCCAAGTCTCGCGTAATCATTGTGGACAAGTTGCGCTAGCCACGCGAGCTCTCGCAAAGCCGCCCAAGCCTTCGCCCTGCCACCGGTCTTCAGGCACGGTGTTTTCCTATTGAAGCTCGGGGGCCGCCCTAAAATCTTAGCGAAGTATTTTTCACTGGGCGTCTTATAAAAACCATCTCGTTCGTGAGATACATGCATCCTTGGCTGTCCCATACGCAGCCTCCTGGCAGGTTTGTTCACGAATTTGCATAGTGAACAATAGCTCAGCACTCTAT
>NW_024705470.1:0-35981 GCF_018977255.1 Callorhinchus milii | reverse complement strand
TGCTGCCTGGACGAGGTGTTACAAATTTGTGGTTCTTTCGGTAAAGTCACGGTGAAGGGAAATAATAAAAGAATAAAAATAAAACATGTTTCAAACTCCTTTAGGACAGACCTGTTCTTCACCTGAGGACGGCTGCTTGCGTTGTGGTCGTAACGTCGTGAGAATTGTATTTTATGATGTTTATTATTTTATTATTTCCATTCTACGTGACTTTACCGAAAGAACCAAGAAGATGAATCCCTGCAGTCACGAAAGCTTTAAATCGAGGTGTTACAACTTTGTGGGCATCACTCTTAAGTGCCACAGCCGTCACAAATACTCACTCGGCACGCAGACATCACGGGGGCAGAGGGGTACATTTTTATGTGTACGTATCCATACCTGTCAACCCATACGTTTTACATGTATTCTTGTACAGGGAATTGAGTGTGCAGGTCCATATGGCGTAGAGTGGTTTGCATCAGCAGCAGACCACGCTTTCCCACCTGGACGCTTGTGTTGCGCCCGAAACGTCGTGATTTATTTTATTTTTATACCTACGTGACTTTACCGAAATAACCAAAGAGTATGGATTCCTGCAGTCACGAAAGCTTAAAATCAAGATTAAAACAAATATATTTTTGTCGGTGTTTCTCCCTTGTGATGGGACTTTGAAGGATGAACGTTGAGATTTATAATGGCATGAAATATAAGGATATGATTTATTTTTCGATTTAAAGCTTTCGTGACTGCAGGGATTCATCTTCTTGGTTCTTTCGGTAAAGTCACGTAGAAGGGAAATAATAAAATAATAAAAATATAACATAGACGGCTGCTTGTGTTGTGACCGAAACGTCGTGAGAAATATTTTATTATGTTTTATTTTTATTATTTTATTATTTCCCTTATACGTGACTTTACCGAAAGAACCAAGAAGATATGATTTATAATAATATGGACTCGCATACGTATAATATAGGGGCCGTCCATAAATGACGTCACGCACCTGGGGGGGGGGGGGTCAGACATTTGTGACGATGTGTGACGAGGGGGGTGGGGGGGTTGAGAAATGTGACGTCACATCAAAATTCGCAACTTTAAATAAATGTAGACAACACGTTCTACTTAATTAAATAGACTTTTTGATAAATGTTTTCTCCTCCGACATCAGAGTGCAGCGCCACATTAAATACGCACTACAATGACAACAATAGTTTAAAGCGATTTGAAGCGTGTTTTATTTTCAAAATGGAAATATGGTTTTGTGGGGGGGGGGGGGCAGAGCTTTGTGACGTCATATTTGAGGGGGGTCTGACTTTTTGTGACGCCGTGTGACTAATAGGGGGGGGGGGGTAAAAATCGTCCAAAATCGCGTGACGTCATTTATGGACGGCCCCATATACATGCAAACATGCATGTATTGTAGACAACGTATCATGTATATAACACACATGCACGCTAAATTATACTGAACACAGAAATTGTAGGTGCACATACATTATGGAATGTCATCATATAGTGGGTGGGTGACGTTTCACTTAAATCCACGTGACGCACGGGCCACGGCGGACGGCACCAGGCATTGAGTGACGTCACAACCAGCTAAGGGTTGTTACAGACGCCCACGTGACTCTCCACGCGGGTGAAATATAAACCGGATGCCGTGACGTCACTAGCCTGCCGCGTTATTCTGGCGTTTAACTTCGTGGAGACGGCACGCTGCTCGAGCTACAGCGCCCCCTGGATACTGGCTTTGCCACGTGTGCACCTTTAAAATGTCATCCTATCGCGTGAGTGCGAGTTATTCGACGAGAGATGTATCCAAGGTAAGTGATGTTGAAGGATGGTACTATGATTCTAGATTGGAAGCTTTCGTGACTGCAATGATTCATATTCTTAGGTTTTTTCGATAAAGTCACGTAGGTAAAAAAAAAAAAAAAAAAAAAAGTAAAATTATTGTATTTTTATAACGTGACTTTACCGAAAAAAAATAAGATTTATTAAAATTTATTAAAATAAAATACTTTTACTTTAATTAATTTTAATAATTTTTTTTACCTACGTGACTTTACCGAAAAAACCCAAGAATATGGTACTATGATGTTTGTCATGGTCTTGGGTTGTAATGGTAATGTGCTGATGGTGATAGGGAAGCTCCTCTTTGCTCGTGTTGAGTGTTGCAAGTGATACTTACGTGAAGATTGTAATTGTAGTGATAGAGGTAATAGTTTAGTTGCTGTTTGGTGGTGATTGTGGTGATGGCAGAGACAATTTTCGTGGTGGTGCTAGTGATGCTAATGGCGATTGTGGTTTAGGTAGATGTTGTTGGTGATGGTTGCGGAAGGGCTCAATAAGCTATGACGCTTCATGTCATCGGTAGTGATTTCCCTGTGCTGTAAATTCCACATTCCTATGGCGAGGCTCATATTTAAATATACGGACAACTAATTGATTACCACAAAGTGGCACTTAATTTTTTCAGGAACCCTTCAAGGAAGAACGAGCTGTATTCTCAATATCTAAACGTGGATTTTAACTCCCATTTGAAGACAGTTCCAGGAGAGTGTCACATCTGCTGGACAGGTCTCCCTTGCTGCTCTAAACTTGGTTGAATGAAGAATGTCAAAGGAGATTGTTGAGGTTTTAATATTATATTTTTGCTGTGTGACAGAACGTTCTTTTGGAGAAGGCTCAACTCGCTGATAACTCTGCACCTGTGCACAAGGTAAGTGTTCGCCGAATGTACGGATAGCAACTCACTTGACAGCAAACTCTTATAAGCACAATGCAGAGACAAGTTCACTTCTTCGGTTGTAGTAGTCGTGGACTACATATTTAACTGACATTCTAACATACAATTGACACAGACCACAAGCCCGACACACAGTGCAGGCTTTCAGGTCACTTCACCAAATGTGTTTATTACCTGACAGCAAAGAAACAAAGTTCCACCACCCCCCCCCCAACTCGTGTAAGCTCTATAGACTGTTGGGGCAAGTGCTGTTAGTAAACATCTATTACAACTAGTACGGTGGTGCACTCGAAATGGTGGTGCGGTAATCAGGACCATGACGGGCTGCTTTGACCTAATGGCACAGACACGCATACACACGGTAGACTCGTGAAACATTCAAGGCAATGCTTATCAGCTGAGTTTGCAGTAAGGGACTCTAGTACTAGTGAACCTACCAGGACACAAACACACACAAGCTTACTACACAGCACACTTTGGTCGTAGCTCTACTTGGACTTCATGAATGCGGTTAGGTGCGTGACCTGGAACCAGTTTAATAAAATACTTTCATCAATTGACCCTTCAGTCATATTTTTGTAAATTAGAAATCAATGAAAAATGCAGTTTAAAATGTTTTATGGAATTGGCCATTAGCTTCTGGGAATATGGGCACCGTTTCATGTTCTCGCGGAAGTGATGGCCAAAAATTACCCTCTAGGGTAATCCTCTGAGAGCTCCCTGCGATTTAGGCCCTTCCACAAGCAGTCTCTCAGTGGGTGTTTGTGGGTGTACCACTGTGTCTCTGTAGAAATGTCCATGTCTGTATGCTTGCCTGCATGTTCACGTGTGCCTCTCTGTGTGCATCTGTGTGACAAAAACAGGCAAATCCATTAGATGAAGTCGTCTTCCCAGTGGCAGGGATGAGCTGCACACCACAAGGTTTTACTTCACTTTATTCAGCATCATTCACCACATGAATTACTGCCACACTCCTCTATAACAAACACACATCCACATCTATCTAGAGCCAATCCCTAAATGGCTTTACAAATCCGTTAACAGCACACATACAAGAGGCCCAAATCGAGTCTCTTTGTTAAGTGTAACATTATGTGCTCGGTTTATTTGTGATTGTAATTACGTTTGTTGCACACGTGTATATGTGCATGAATGACCATGTGTGTCTTTGGGCATGTGTGTGTGCAGAAGTCTTGGACAAATTCAAAGACAGAATGACAGTGCAGGAACGTCGAGAAATATTGAAAATCAATGAAGTTTATTATTTCAAGATTCGTTCTGAACGAAATGGCCCTTCCAATAATGGCTACGATGACATCAACGACCACTACATTCCGGTAAGACTCTCCAATATGGGCCATGCTCATTGCAACTAAATCATGCATTCCACTATAAACCACAACATCCCTTACACGCACGTGTATACCTAATATGTTGCTCATGATTTTCTATGTGAAGAACACTTAAATGTTAAGCGACTCAATGTCCTGGTTTTGGACATTTTCAGAAAGGCTCTCCTGGTGCCACAAAGCAACTACAATTTTTTTTTTGAATTTGTATCGATGAAAATGTTCTGGCCTAATGCTCAACTCTTGATACGACCAAAAGGTGGGGCTACCTGAGTAGTGGGTGGGGTTGGCATAGCCTATGAGTATAGTATGCAGGGCATACAGAGTGAGGCCACTAACTGTGTGGGTGGAATCCGGGAATTGAATGAACATGGCTATGTAAAAGTGAACGGGGCTGAAGGAGAAAGGGCCTGAAATTTGGCATCTGTGATTTTGGGTTTTAAATCTAGATTTAACAGTGCATCGCTCCAGTGGCTTCCTAATATCGGAAGGAAGAGCATTCCAGACAGCAGCAGAAGTGCATCTCGAAGCGCGCGATGTAGTGACTATCTTTGTCATCCAGCTCTGAGAAAAAAGCTTCATAAATACAGATAAAGGACATTCTATAACCCACACTTTGCATAGAATGATTTAGTGGTTTCCAGCGTGAGGCAAAGATGTATTTGGCAGAGACATCAGAGAGAGCTCAGACATGTGCATGAGTGTGTGAATGTCAAACCAGTGACTGATAAATGAGAACTTGAATGAGCCGTGTGTTTAGACCGAGTAATGTTTGAGCACTCAGAGAGGGCCCTGGTTGAGTACTGAACACTTGTGTAATCTTGTTCCAGATCACGGATGAACACTTGGTGTACCGCTTCCAAGTACTGAATGTGATTGGGAAGGGGTCCTTTGGGCAGGTACTCCGATGCCTGGACCACAAGACGAAAAAAGAAGTGGCCATCAAGATGCTAGCGAACACTTCTACGTAAGTTTGAACAACGACATGGACCACATTTTAAAAAGATCTGAATTCGTGAAGAGAACCATAGCTTGTAAGAATTTGTGTTAATTTACACATTTCAGAGGAAGTCTAAACAGTAATAATTTTAAAGTTGATTTTGTTTAACCTCGTGAGAACTGAAGAGACCATGATGAGTCTCATTTGCAAGAGTGACTTGGAGCATTAATCTGCCAGTAGGGGACAATGATTGCTATGTTGCACAATACAAATTGAGGAATTTGTGGTGTAGGTTTCGATATTGGCAAACATTGTACCCAGTTACAAGCACACAGTGGCATACTCTTGCAAATTACGTCAGGTGATCTTTAGCATCCATCGAAGCAGACAGCATGCATTATGGTTATACACCCGCAGTATTAATAAGAGCGGCCACTTGAATCGAACCTTGAACCTCTGCAACGAGTGGCGAACGTGCTGCTGCCGGGTCATGTATCCATCTCTATCAGAAGCTGTTGTTTCTGTATGAGTTTATAATTTCATAAATGTCATCAAACACCACCAAAATAATGTTTGATTTGTCATGAAGAGGCAATATGTAATTTTATGGTGCCTGCCACGTGAACGTGGCGATCAAACCACTGACCAACAGCGTGGATGAGTGCTGCCCTTTTGCTCATTATATTCTATTCTTCTATATGGCAACATGTTCAGGCACTAAATACCAATGCCAAGGTCTGCTAGCCACAAGAGGTCTTCAGGAGAGATTTTTGTTTTACTTTTGCAATTCCACATTAAAGCAGCAAAGACTACATTGGTTGACAATATCGTCCACAGTTTGGGTTGGAGCAGCAGGACACTTTCTACCTTACTCGCTTAACATAGCTCAAAAACTACAGTGATCATAATCCAGTGGTGCACAATTTTCACCTCACTGAGATGGGATGCGGTAACTCCTTCGAGTAACGACCATTGACAACTTCCCAACCAATTGGTGCAGCTTCCCCAGTTGGCGCTGATTACGTCGACCGGGCAGGGACGATGTCGACGTTGACCGGGATTAAGCGCTCATAGCCATGATTCTGGAGCTCTGTTGACTGAGCCATCCCATGTGTGTGATAATGCCTAAAAATATGCAAGACTTAAAGAGTGGGGTGAGACTTATCGATGCATTCCCTCCACAGCAACAACATTCAGAAATGCAGAATGGAGGCGCATATCATGAATGCGTTGCAGTCCAAGGACACAGAAAATAACTGCATTATTAGATTTCTCGGACACCTTCTGTTCAGACGTCATCCCGCCTTCATTATGGAGCTCATCACGTAAGTAAATATCACATATGTGCGCCAACATCGTGTTTATCTCAAGCAAGTTTTTAAAACGTGCAGATAACATTCGCTGAATTTCAGATATTTTTTTTTTTGTTTGAGCAGGTGAGAACTTAAGAGACCAGGATGCATTATTCTTTGGTTCTTTCGGTAAAGTCACGTGACTTTACCGAAATAACCAAAGAATAATTCCTGCAGTCACGAAAGCTCCAAAATTAAGATTAGACCAGGATGCGTCTCATTTGCAACAGTGACCTGGGGTATTAGATTGCCAGTAGGGGGGGGGGCGATGATTCCTAAGTTGTACAACGGCAATTAAAGTAATTTTTTGGGTAATTTTCGAATTTAACATCGGCTGTGAGACAGACACGGTGCGTGCTATTATTAGAGCTGCATTAATCAGAGAGGCTGCTGGATTCGAACCATGAACCTCGACGAAAGGCGGGGATCCTACTGCCATTAGGCCATGTCACCACCTATCGGAATGTCCCAGCCGCTTTATTTTAAGGCTTTATTGGTAGTTTTTAAAAGATGAAATGGACATGGGTGCCTCCTTAACCTGGCACGTAACTGTTTATGATGCAACGATACTCTCCCACCTTAATTAGAGTGGTACCACCATTTTACATTGTACAGCACATTAAAACATAGCACTTCATAATAATTACAAATACAGTAAACAATGTTTCTCGTTAATTTTGGAGCTTTCGTGACTGCAGGAATTACTCTTGGTTCTTTCGGTAAAGTCACGTATAAAGATAAAATAATAAATTAAATAATACCTGATGATGATTGCTTGTGTTGCAATCGAAACGTCGTATGCTATTATTTAATTTATTATTTTATATTTATACGTGACTTTACCGAAAGAACCAAGAGTAATGTTTCTCGTTATCTGTAAACAACATTGCTACCTACCGCAATGTCCTGTCTCACCCATTACCTTCATCATGAAACCAGATGCAACAGCAAATTCTCATAATGAGCCCTATGAACGAAACTCCCTACCGTGGGCGTCGAGGTGTGATACCCTGGCTTGTCAGGAGAGGGCAGTAGAACAAAAATGTCGACTCTACCTGTTCCACCTGTATGGGACAGAGTATTGTCCCCCTCGAAAGTGTGGGGTTTGTCTGGGGGCTCCGGTTCCTTCCAACATGTAAACGCTCAAAATGTTGTAATAGGTTTTTACCCTTTCAACTGGTACAAAACTGACACCTTTATACAAGGCATCATGTTTGCAATAACCACAACACAAGCAGTCAAAATGCAAACAAAAAGAAACAACTCTGATGATGATAATGATATGCACTGTCCTTGAAGTTGATTGGTCCACACCCGAGACAGCTTTTCTTAGAGCCTAGTCTCCATTGGTGTTGGACCAGATGACGCCAAAAGGCGTACAACTCAAAAACAGCGCACTATCAGAGTATTGAGAGCTCGGAGTAAGCATTTACACTATGAGACATCTTAACCAGTGGCGAAATATAGTAATAGATTTTTACCCTTTCAACTGGTACAAAACTGACACCTTTATACAAGGCATCATGTTTGCAATAACCACAACACAAGCAGTCAAAATGCAAACAAAAAGAAACAACTCTGATGATGATAATGATATGCACTGTCCTTGAAGTTGATTGGTCCACACCCGAGACAGCTTTTCTTAGAGCCTAGTCTCCATTGGTGTTGGACCAGATGACGCCAAAAGGCGTACAACTCAAAAACAGCGCACTATCAGAGTATTGAGAGCTCGGAGTAAGCATTTACACTATGAGACATCTTTACCAGTGGCGAAATATAGTAATAGATTTTTACCCTTTCAACTGGTACAAAACTGACACCTTTATACAAGGCATCATGTTTGCAATAACCACAACACAAGCAGTCAAAATGCAAACAGACTGCTTGTGTTGTAGTTATTGCAAACATGATGCCTTGTATAAAGGTGTCAGTTTTGTACCAGTTGAAAGGGTAAAAACGTATTACTATATTTTGCCACTGGTAAAGGAGATGTCTCATAGGTTCAAAATGTTGTTGATAATACCTTGATATATACAAGACCGCAGAGCTTAGGCATCTGTTGGCACCTCCTCATCACTTGGTTGACTTCCTGTTTGTGTTCTTGGTTCTTTCGGTAAAGTCACGTAGAAGGGAAATAATAAAATAATAAAGATTAAACGTAATAAAATAACATTCTCACGACGTTTCGGCCACAACGCAAGCAGCCGTCCTCAGGTGAAGAACAGGGCTGTCAGAAAGACAGCGTCCGAATCTTTCCGACAGCCCTGTTCTTCACCTGAGGACAGCTGCTTAGGTTGTGGCCGAAACGTCGTGAGAATTGTATTTTATTATGTTTTATTTTTATTATTTTATTATTTCCCTTCTACGTGACTTTACCGAAAGAACCAAGAAGATGAATCCCTGCAGTCACGAAAGTTTTAAATCGAAATTTTCTGTTTGTGGTTCCTCGTACCTCTGAGTAATTTTCTCTTTATATTACTGTGAGTGATTACTGTGCATGTTATAAGTTGATATTATTATATTTCTCAAACCCAATATGCAGGTCACGTTTCATCATCATTCCCCTGGGAGAAATTTTAATTTGGTTTTACATGATAAAAATCCTAAACTATTGTAAAACACAAGTCCCCGAGTTCATGAAGCGAGCCTAAGCATTGACCAAGAAGTGGCAGGGAAATAACCATTGACGGTATCTTGTCTTGCAGCACCGACCTATTTGATCAATTCTGTGCCAACTCCACGATCTTTGCGCCGTCAAGAATCAGGCTCTATGCAAGATCCCTGTTGACAGCCCTGGCAAAACTTAAGAAGGAGGCCATCATTTATGGCGACCTGAAGCCGGTAAGTAAATACAGTAGCATACTGCGTCATTCATGGATTTGTGTTGCCTTGAGGCAACTGTGACGAAAGATGCCTCTCCCGTAACTCTAAAATTAAAAACCATACACCCTGCACCTTATACCGCATTGAACAACACGAATGTTTTTGTTTTCATAAATGTATAAAAATAATCGACACTCGTTTCAATCTTGGACATTGTCTATCTCTTCTTGCTCTCGAGCTCACTCTGCAGTTTATTTGAAGAGATTCTAATTTACATTCGTCACAATGACAACAGCTACAATTGGCCCAAAGTTAGACGCATTTCTTACACGAGTAAAGGAGAGAACCACCTTAAACTGAATATGTAAAATGCAGTCTTGACTGGATGTCTAAACGGTAGGAGCTGCATGCCATGAACACATTTGAACGTTAACCACTATTGCCCTTTGTTATTTTTTTTCTAGGAAAACACCATGGTCAAAGACCATGCAACCGGCAACATCAGGATAATTGATTTTGGCGGGAGTGTCATGATGACGAAGCCAAGTGAGTGGTTTTACTTGTGTTTTCGTGCGAGGGTGTGTCTCTGTGTGTCTTTGTGAATCTTCGTGGATATACGAGTGGGAGTGCTAGTGCAGCGGTTAGCGCAGTGCGCTACGCACCTGGCCGCCCGATTCCCGCTCATGGCCGACACAAGTGACGATTATCTGAACCGGTGCTGGGACCCCCTAGGTCGACTCAGCCCCAACTTAGCACCTAGTGCGGTGTGTAGTAAACATCGCCACTAGGGAGACAAAATTAGCCGGGCGTGGTGCTGGCCACCCCACCCCCTCGTGTGCCGTGCCGGCCTTCATAGGTGCTCGTGAACAGCACTTGCCCCAACAGTCTGCTAAGGCTACACGGGGGATCTTTGTCTTATATGTGTGTTGGCACAACAGGGGGCATAGTTGGTGCATCTGCCACTCATTTCGGTCCCGTGACCTGTCGGTGAACCTTCGACACTTCAAGTGGCCTCAAAGTGCACCTGGCCTGGCACAGGCGCCGTGGTGACGTCACCGCCACTTAGTGGCAAATGGCGACTGTTATTCTTATGTGTGTGCGTGTGGAAACGTGGCATGGTGAGCAGCACTGCAGTGCACTACAATCTCAGTGACTCAGTTTAATCCTCAGCCACAGAGGCCTTAATAGGTCATATAGGCCTTAATAGGTGCTTGCAAACAACTTTACCCAAAATTCAAACCATCTCTTGGAGTGCCACTCACGCTTTTCCAGTTTTGACCCAGTTGTAGAAAGATACACATTCAATTGCTGTATAGAATTATAAAGGTTAACATCCTATAATATGTTTTTTAAAATCCGCGTGCACTAAAAAATCTAAGCAAATAACGTACATGATCTCCTCGCTCAATCAGTGCTATTCCTCTGTGTGTCGTGTGCAGTTTTCGGATTTTTCGGAACGTTCGAGTACATGGCTCCAGAGATATTACTGGGCCTCGAACTCACCTGCGCAGTGGACATGTGGTCCCTGGGCTGCATAATTGCCGAGCTCGCTTCTGGGGAGTCACTTTTCATGGCAACAGGATATCCAATTGACCGAATTATCACGGTACCTGAAATATGGCAAAATATAATCTCATTATTTATGATTTTGAAGCCTATGGCTTAGTTTTAGTTGAGCCGGCTCACACTGCTAATGCTGAGTGATGGTCCATTAGTCGCTAACAACGATATAGGAGACTGCCCTGGATTGCAATACACGGTTCAAGTAATCTGTGGAGCAATCATACTTTTGGCCTCATTCCATGGGAACAAATGTTGCTCTGCTGCCAGTATGTACATAGAGAATAGACATATCTTTAATGTGATCAGACACTAGTTGGACACGTATGATGTGATTTGGCCTTGGTCATAATAACTCAGAGTGACAGACTTTTACCCTTTCCATTCTTCGGGTTCATTGTTCGTCCCGAAGGTTCCTGAAGTCACCTTCAAAGGGCAATATTTGTTAATTAAGTACCCAATACAAATTAAATCTATTTGGCAGTGGTGTAAAAGGATGTGCAGTTCTTGGGAATAAACGTTTCAGTTTTATAGACCTTTACATTTGAGGAAGTCTACTGTATGTATGTTTACGATACACACAGTCCAATGACCTAACCCATGTATATTAATTTCACTGTGACCTGTGCACAGGTTCTTGGTCTCCCACCAAGGCCTATGATTGATGCTGCGACCAGAATGCACATTTCCACGGGTGAGTGGGAGGGCAGGTTGCTACTTCTGTTGTCACAATTATTCAGGCAAGCATTGCCGTAATGTACTTTGTTCTTCTTCTTGGTTCTTTTGGTAAGTCACGTAGAAGGGAAATAATAAAATAATAATAAAACATCATAAAATAATTCTCACGACGTTTCGGCCACAACGCAAGCAGCCGTCATCAGGTGAAGACCAGGTCTGTCTTCCCAACAATACAAATTACAGACCTGGTCTTCACCTGAGGACGGCTGCTTGCGTTGTGGCCGAAACGTCGTGAGAATTATTTTATTATGTTTTATTTTTATTATTTTATTATTTCCATTCTACGTGACTTTACCGAAAGAACCAAGAAGATGAATCCCTGCAGTCACGAAAGCTTTAAATCGAAATGTACTTTGTTCTTATTCCTCGGAACTCGTTTCACTCATTTTCTCTCCAACACAGACAAGGATGGGTGCCACAGGGTGGACGGCAGGAAGGTCTTTCCAAACACCTCCTCTATTGAGAAAAAGCTTTGGACTACGAACAGAGAGATAATCGATTTCGTCGAAGGATGCCTTGAGTAAGATATAACTGCACTGTCTACATATTATCTTAATTCATAATTATTTTCGTGTTCACCATCAGCACTTTCATAAAAGAGTACACACTACTAAGAGTGATGTTTTACTGACAGGGAGTGGCTTTGTGTCATAACAGGGCAATATTTCTGGCCTTGTGCCT
Organism: Callorhinchus milii; assembly: GCF_018977255.1. NCBI lineage: Eukaryota > Metazoa > Chordata > Chondrichthyes > Chimaeriformes > Callorhinchidae > Callorhinchus > Callorhinchus milii. The sequence continues at coordinate 23,807 of NW_024705470.1, read as the reverse complement.
TCTTACATTCGTTAGCACAATGAATGTAAATAATTGCATGTGCCACACCTAGAAGAAATGTAGACGGTAACTGAACCCTGACGATTCCCCGTTTATATTTTGGCAGGTGGGATCCCGTTCGCCGGCTCACGCCTGAAGGGGCTTTGAGCTCCAAGTGGATTCAGGATGGCACCAAGGTCGAAAGCCACGCTAGTCACAATGAACCGGATGCAGTGGACGCATCGATTAAAATGGACGAGATCGTGGAGGTGGATCGTGTGAGCCAATGCGAAAAGGGAAGGACGAATGATTCTGGGTTAGATCTCGAGAAACATTTCGTGTCATCCAAGAGCCGATTGTGAGTCTCCACGTGCATCTTGAAGAATATTTGTGTCGGTTAAGTTCTCATGAAGTGACTTTGATGTTTTTCAAATTCGATAAGCTATGAAGCTCTTTTTCACGGATGTCCAGTATAATGTCCAGCAGTACTGGACATAATTCTTACATTGGTCTTCATTTATAGATTGGCCCCTGCTATGGGAATGGGGAATTCCCACCACTCTGCTTGATCGTTTGGGGTAGCGATAGGGGTAGGGGCAGTGATGTACTTGACATCTGTGAGAAGGAGCTTTATAGGTCGTAATATTCCCACAGTCTAAATCAATATTCTGATTCTGAATATATTCTGATAGGGGTAGTCCTGGTTGTGGCCGTGGGGCAGGGCAGGGAGTAGTCGTAGGATAGATAATGGAATTGTACTGCAGTAGGAAAGTTTCAGCACAAATAATGAAAGACAGACAGAGGCATAACAGTGGCACTTACAACTCTCTTTCAGCTCGAGCGCCAGTGCCCACACTGCCCTGGTGGAACACCAGCACAGCAGCACGAGCGCCAGTGCCCACACTGCCCTGGTGGAACACCAGCACAGCAGATCGAGCGCCAGTTCCCACACTGCCCTGGTGGAACACCAGCGCAGCAGCTCGAGCGCCAGTTCCCACACTGCCCTGGTGGAACACCAGCACAGCCATCAAGCGACAAGTGAAGCTGTCGCCAACACCGGAACGAAGGCATCGAGGGGGCCTGGGCGGAGATTTGCACGAGTGCGGCAGCGACTCCGGACATTTCTTAGATTTGTCCGGAAGCATTGCTGTTGCAATGCGGAAGAATAAAGGCCCCCATCGTTGGCGCAGCCCACCACTCCAGTCTAGTGGAGGTAAGGGTTGGTGGATTACTCCCTTTCCCGTGGACGCCGTATCCTGGCTTGCCAGGAGAAGGCAGTACAACAAAAATGTGGACTCCACCTGTTCCGTCTGTATGGGGTTGAGTGTTTCCGCCTCGCATGTGTGGGGTTTTTTTTCCGGATCTCCAGTTTCCTCCACCTTTTAAAGCAACTCATTATTTGGCCGATAACATCTTAACGTATCGAGGACCTCGGAGCTTAGACAATTGTGATTCTGTGGTTTCTCGCGTTGTGAGAGTGAGCGAGTACTGTGCACGTTAAAAGGTTAAAAAATATTATATCTCGGCTTTCACGACCAATCTTAGATTCATAATTCGTTACTTTTGGGTTAGATCGTCGAGGTATCTGCCGATTTTCAGCTTTTCCCTCTACTAACTGATAGCCAATCAAACGATGTTGTCACGTGGGCAAATATGCCAATTTATTTAGATTTCAGGAAACTGGAATGTTGAAAAGCAAACATTAAATAATATTATGTAACAATTCGCTCGGAGATTACATTAAAAAATAGCTCAGCTCTTATTTTGGCTTGTTAACAGAAGCTCAGCTCTCGCGTAATACATTTAAATCTTTCAGCTAAAGTACAATCAACAAGATAAATGTTCAATTTCAGAAACAAACCAAAGATCTGTATTGTAAAGGAAAGGATTATTTTGTCTAGGAGTTCAGTTTTATTGTAAGCTATTTATTTCATAACAATCGGAATGTCTAATTAACATAGCTTAAAAATACATGATCATCCTGAGGAAATGTATGTTGACATTCCGTCACCCCAAAACATATTATCTACAAATTTTACATGGAAAAGATAAATCCAAATTTGTGTCGCACTGCATCCAGCTGGCTGCTTCTCTCGTCCGTGTTCCACTCGCTTGTCGCACTGTGTCATGCAGCATCGTGAGACACGACTTGGAGACCTGCTGTGTGTCTTGAGTGCCCTGTCCCTTAATGACCCATGCTTCCCCTGGGTTTGTGGCCGGAACAGGTGACGCCACCGGGGATGTCAACACCTGGAATGGAAGAGACGGAGACCCGACCCCAGACCCCAAGACATGGCCATCCTGCAACCTCTCACCACACCACCTGCACACACCCCACACACACACCCCACCCACCCACCACACACCCTCACCAACACCCACCACACACACACACCACCCCATCCACACACACACACCCCACCAACCCACACACCCACCCACACACACCCCACCAACCCACAGGCACCACCCCACACCCACCACACACACACACCACCCACACATACCCCACCCACCCACACACACCCCACCCACACACAACCCACCCACCCACACACCCCACCCACACACCCACCCACCACACACCCCACACACACCCACCACCCACACACCACCACCCACACACACCCCACCCACACCCACACACCACCCCACCCACCACACACACACACCACCCACACACCCACCCACCCACACACACCCAGCACCCACACACACCCACCACCCACACAAACCCACCACACACCCACCCACCACACACACCCCACCCACACACACCCCACCCACCCACACACACCCCACCCACCCACACACACCCCACCAACCCACAGGCACCCCACACACACACACCACACACACACCACCCACATACCCCACCCACCCACACACACCCCACCCACCCACACACCCCACCCACACACCCCACACACATCACCCACCCACACACACCCCATCCATCTACACACATCACGCACCCACCCACCCAGACACACGCCACCCACCCAGACACACGCCACCCACCCACACAAACCACCCCATCCACACACCACCCACCCACCACCCACCCACATCACACACACACCACACACACACCTCACACACATATATACCCCACGTATACACACACCCAACGCATGCACACACCCCACCCACACACCACCCAACCCACACACCACCCACCCACATACACACATCACGCACCCCACCACCCATGCACACGCCACCCACGCAGACACACGCCACCCACCCACACAAACCACCCACCCACAACACACATCACACACACACCCCACCCACCCACCCACACACACACACTCCACCACCCACTCACACCACACCAACCCACACACACCACACCAACCCACACACACCCCACCAAACCACACACACCCCACCCACCCACACACCCCACCCACACACCCCACCCACCCACACACCCCACACACACATCACCCACCCACACACCCCATCCATCTACACACATCACGCACCCTTCCACCCATGCACACGCCACCCACCCAGACAAACGCCACCCACCCAGACACACATCACCCACCCACACAAACCACCCCATCCACACACCACACACCCACCACCCACCCACATCACACACACACCACCACACACCACCCACCCACATCACACACACACCACACACACACCTCACACACACATACACCCCACGCATACACACACCCAATGCATGCACACACCATCCACCAACACACACCACGCACGCCACCCACCCAGACACACGCCACCCACCCACCACACACCCAACACACACCACACATACACCCCACGCATACACACACCCAACGCATGCACACACCCCACCCACACACCACCCACATACACACATCACGCACCCCACCACCCATGCACATTAACCACCCACCCATCACCGACCAATAACACCCTCCTTTCTCTTGACTCACTGTTACTGAAATAGCTAAGGATGTTTTTAACTCGTATATAATAACTGTATATATATATTAGTTTAGTTTCACCGTGTATTGAATTTCGAGGAAGACCGTCACAGTGACAGTATTAATGCAGAAGATGTAAATGTGCAATATGTCTTGCTTTCATGAAAGTTTGCAAACAAGCCTCGTGTTCAGTATTTTGTAAATACAATTTTTTCAGTATTTTGTAAATATATATTTTTCATTTGTAGCAATGTTTTTTTGGCATTTATGGTTTTGTTGGAACGTTTATGAAGATTGTTTTACTTGCTTGCACCACACACGCACATACACCCCACGCATATACACACCATTCACATAACAAGCACACCCCACACACACACACACCATGCTTGCACCCCACGCACACGCCACACACCACGCACACATACACCCCACGCATACTCACACTGCATACACCATGCACACATCCCACACAAACACTCCATGCATGCACCACACAGACACCCTACAAACAGACACACACCCCATGCGCACACCACACACCTCACGCACACATACACCCCACACACACCCCATGCACACACCACACACACACCCCACGCACACATACACACACCACGCACACACCCCATGCACAGACACAACATGCATTTACCCCATGCACACACTCCGACTAGCGCTTAGGTCAACTAGAACACACAAACCGAACCTCTCCACCTGCGTTTTCATCCCGGCAACCTAGCGAGTGACCTGGCCATGGGTTTCCCCTGTGAGAGAGAATTGGCAAAGTTCGGTGTGAGATGGAGACTCCCGGACCCTGTGGTAAAACATGGGTGAGTTTGACGCGAGACCACCTCCAGGAGAATCCGGGTAGCATATGATGGTGCACCCAGATACACGAGCACTCAAGGGGGTAAGTTGGAAAGGGCAGGTCGTGTTGGAATGCAATAAAACTGTTTTCCTGAGACAGACGGTGTGAGTGGGAGAATGGCGAGTGTGGCCTGGGTGCATCATCAACACATCGCGCATCTAAAATTATCCCTGATTATGACAATAGAAACCGCTGTAAGTGTATCAAAGTGTGGCATTGACATTGTGTGCATGTTGAGTAGCGTGGAGGGGGTAGGCTCGAGAATAAGCGTGGCAGGCAGAGGCCATGCGCTAGATCAATTTCCCTGGCATTAAGTGGCCAGCACGGCTAGTGGGGAAACTCTTCAACCTCGCTCCCGCTGGTCCCCATCACGGATCGTGTGGTAAACAGAGATAGAGGGAGTCGGGGAGCACGTGTACGTGGCCTTACAGCAAGTGGTGTGGTGGATCGTAATGGGCGAAGGCCGTTTTCCAATTCGCCTTTAACGCAACGAAAACATTCAGCATCTGCACATGCTCAGAGTTCATCACTCTATCTTGTCGGCGAACAATATCTCAGCCGCATTCCATTTAGTAGATGAAACTCATTTGTACTCCTTAAAGTGATTGGCCAGATTTTAATTATCTGATGGACACTTACAAATATCGTCCTGAAATAGTTGTCATATCATCAGCACCTGTCCAATCATCAGCACACTCTGAAAGTGACCTTCTCTGGCAACACTGTGAAACAACAACCCCACTCCAACCTATCTCAGTATGAAGCTGGACCGTACGCGAACCTTCCGCGACTACATGAAAAAGGTAGCCGCCAAAACCAAAACAAGGGTCAACCTGGTCCACAAACTGGCAAGCACAAGCTGGGGAGCATCAGCACCAGTGCTATGGACACCAATGATGGCCCTTGCGTACTCTATAGCCGAGTACTGTGAACCAGTATGGACCAGAAGTAGTCACTCTCAACTTGTTAATGTCCAATGGAACATTGCAATGCAGTGTACCACTGGAACCTTCAAGTCGACCCCAACACCCTGGCTTCCCGTGCTGTCACGTCTCTCCCCAATCCATCACAACTCTGCAACCCTCCGGGAAATCCTGCGAATTGAGCAAAACAGCCGCCTTCCCATTCATCAGGACCTCAATAACGTCCCTCGCTATTGCATTACGTCATGCAAGCCATTTTGGTCCTATCTCGGCCTCGCGCTGCGTTGCACCGCTAGTCGAGTAGATAACCTTGCGTTCAATAAATCCTCGGAGCCAGGATGAACGTCCAACTCCAATCGTCATTTATTGATTGTAACAAGGTAAAACTGGTGAGAAAACACAGATACAGCATCTGTTATAATCCAGAAACAGCAACACAATGAACACCACAGCATCAGAACATTGTCTTAGATAACAATAGATCCTGGACGGACCAGGCCCCTACATTACCACTGAACAACTAGACAAAAGCACAAGCCGGTGCGTTGCATACAGGCACATCGTGTATTCATCCCACTGCACCCCAAATGTACAGCATTACACATAACACTAAACTGTGGATGAGATACTTCGTCATCTTCACTCTCAGGATCGCAACATAGGCACAAGTCTGACTCGACCTACTAAATCACAAGTAACATCCACAATAAGGAAAGTCACAGGCTTCGTTACTAACTAGGCCTCGTATTTACTACAACAACTTAACGGCACCATAAAGGCATTTACATCACTATAACGGTCATTCCAACATTACAACAGCATTGCCAATATTATAGGAATATAAACAACTTACAGACAATGCTTCTTAAGCTCCCACAATGGACAAGTGCGGCTGTGGTCTCACTGAGATGCGATGCGTGCCGCCATCTTGACTTATCTATGTAATGGCCGACGCCCGCGTGGTACATTGGAAATCTAAAATCGTAACTTCCTGGTCACGTGACCAAAATTAGCATAAAAAACAGGAACTTCCTGTGAACATACGCTCCACATCTGTCGTGAGGCAAGACAGGTCCAATTCCTTGAACCTTTAGCAATGCGAATTCAACCCCGATTAAGCTTGGAAAACTGAAGGGAGTTCAACAGAACTCACAAACACCATGTGAAAAATCCAAAGCAGATAAATAATTTTGATCTTCCACGAAGCTCATGGTCCACCTTAAAATGCATCCGCACAAACCATGGGAGATGCGGATACCTGATGCACAAATGGAAAATTAAAATCTCCAGTGTGCGACTGTGGTCATCCAGAACAGACCATACAACATATAACAATGCAATGCCCGATTCACAAATACGAAGGATACATCACAGCGATACATATTCCAAGTTAAGATTGCTCATCTGGAAACATTCTTAAAATAAATCTTTCATCACGGCCTTGTGTATACTGTCGTCTTCAACTTTTATGCATTCAGTCTATCTGGCCTCTTTATCTGGTATGGAAAACAACCAATATCCAAAACCTTGCCTATTATATATTTTACTTTTAGGATCGTGTTATTGACGAATATGTCGCGTTTTTGTGAAGAAGAGTTGCTGTCAAATTTCCCACGTATACGTGATAAGATTATTTTTCGTACTCCATGTTGAACTTTGTGAGCAAATTTCAGATGCCCCCATTGTTTTTAACAGTAGAACATTTTTAAGCGTTTTCGGGTTGTGCCACTCCGCGTTGTTCAACACGATGTCCGACGTTTCGCTCTACATGCCGGGAAATTCCCACTAACACGTGCTATGGCGAACAACACGCGGCACAACCCAAAAGTGCACGAATTGAAGAATATTCACAGCATGTGGCGTGAAATGGCACAAATGTGAAAACCTACGACGGCCTCGAAAAGATTTCCCGACAGCACCGCTAAATATTTTCCTCCACGTGCAAAAGTTGGTGGAAGCGCAGGCCGGTGGAGCGCGTGAAGGTCTGGCCACACATGTCGCAGCCATATGGCTTCTCGCCCGTGTGCGTGCGCTCGTTTGCCCTCAGGTCGGCGGGCTGTGGGATCCCGCATCCGCAATCGCTGCAGCGGTGCAGTCTATCACCGTTGTGTATCTGCTGGTGCTGCTGGGAACTGAAACTTTGCGAGAAGCACTACAGCGGTAGGGCTTTTCGCCTCTATGCTTGCGCAGGTGGATATTCCGGTGGCAGTGCTGGCGGAACCTGTGGCCGTACACCTTTCAGCAGAACGGCTTCTCTGCGTTATGCACACTCACGGACCCAGGACAGCACACACCAATGTATCACCATAACACACTTTGAAACGGTTTACATGGTAACATCATTCACAAATGTCATACTGCACTCGTGGAAATTCCACATTATCTTAGCGGGTGCTACTCTGGTTATTTCGGTAAAGTCACGTATCAAGAAAAAATAATAAATTAAATACTTGCATACGACGTTTCGATTGCAACACAAGCAATCATCATCAGGTATAAATGAAATAGAAACACAAATCTAGTATGCTTAGAAATGTAATGTAATACAACATAGAGTCGGATAACATAACAGTCAACACCCTACCTGGTTGATTACGTTCTTCCTGAGAATGCAAAATTTGAGAGAGAGATAAAACACAGAACCAGAGACATATAGACAGACATATAAGCAGACAGATATCACAGAGATACAAAGAGAGAGAGACGTACATCGGCACACAGATAAACCACGCCTGTGTCGAGGCCTTAAATAGAGAAAGGGGGGTGGGCAGAGAGAGAGGTGGGTCTGCTGGGGCAGGTGCTGGGGGGCGGGGGCGGAGAGAGAGGGAGGGGTTAGAGAAATTAGCATGTCAATGAGTGGCACGGTGAGTGGCACGGTGCAAAAGCTTGAAAAAATTAGGAGACAGGGAGAGAGACACACTGAATTAAATAACCTAGAAAAATTGTGATGCCGCCGCCACGAAGCCGTTCAGCAGGCGCACCATCTACGACCTCGCCATATTGTGTATGTACCCCCTTTTTATTTATTTTTTAATATTATTTTTTTAAAGAATTATTCTGCCAACATATATAATATCTTTTTTTAATAGGCACGGGGCAACGTGTAACGAACACGCCCCCACACTTCCACAGATGCGCGCATACCTCAATTCAAAGGAAAGACGGCATGAAAGAGGGCAATCACAAGAGGAACAAGAGAGGGGAGAATTGCAGGCGGGGGGGGGGGGGTTAGAATGACACCCTTTCGTTAAAAAACCTTACAAACCAGGCACCACGGAGGAAGAGATAATTATATTCTTAACAAAGAAACAGCATTGACGACAAAAAGCACAGACGGGTCTTTGAACCATGTTAGATACACAAAGTTACCAACTTAGCCATGAAGAGTAAGCAAACAGTATCCATCCTCACTCCAATTGGAAATCAGACTACAGTCTGCACCAGAATCGCGACCCATCATTGTTAATTAAATACTGACATTATTTACCTTAAATAATTTCTACGCGGCCGGGCCGAAGCACCAAAGAATAATTATGGCATCTATTTCGCTCCAAAACAAAGATCCCTAGCCGGGATATCAGATTAAATAATCACAAGAAGTCAAATAATAAGTACGGAATTAAAGTAGAAGAGAAATCAAGGGCGGAGAAGGCTCTCAAAATTAACCAAACACAACACCCCATGGGAAGCGAGCAACACGGCCGTCTTTGTCTTTCCGAGAGGATCTCCACACGCAGGCACAAAGCCAGGAAATGACACCCATAAAGGTTGGGGCAATGGCTCAAAGGAAATGAACACACGCCTTCGAATAAACCGGGTGCTTCCACCGTGGAAACAACCGTCTTTGTCTCCCCGCAACACGGACAGCAAGATTTGCGCACACGAGCAAATAACATCTCCCCATAAAGAAATCAAATCACGATGAAACATCGTGAACACGGTTTCGGCATAACTTGGGCATAATGGAACCAAGCAGCAAACAAGTCGCATTTCAACTTCCAAACCAAAACAACTTAAGCTGTGTGAGACAAAAGATATGATCCCCGAGCAAGGGAGGGAATAATTAAGCTCGCTTAACGCGTAGGTTTTCGCGACAAATATTATTCAGTAACAAAAACATGGATTCGAATATTTTTTTTTATATATATAGAACTCAATGCGAACGCGAATCATCGGTCGGGTTAATGAATAACTCAGGTGGCGCCGTCACGAACCCCCACCCCTTTCTTCCAGAACGACACACAGCTGTGTCTTCAAAGCTAATAAACACACGGACAAACACGCACGCGAAACACACGGACGGACACACACACAACGAACGCAGATGGTTCAGCCACAGGAGGGTTTTATGACACAGCCTTTGAACAACTCGGGAAGCCGAGTGGAATTTTCCAATATAAACCGAAGGAAAATCCATCCAAGCGGATCGTCTGGGCCACGGGCCCCACCACCAGATCGTCCGGGCCATGGGCCCCATCTCATCTCAACGCCAACAACGAAGAAGTTTTCGTCATCCAGAATGACGAGGTTCGCGGAGTAGCGACGCGCAGCTACAAGCCGAGGTCTGCACCACCTGAGAAGAATCGCTACCCTGAGTCGCAGAGCTGTGAGTGAAGCCAACAAAGACGCCAACGTCCACCCTGCCACGAACGAAGCATCGCTCCTCGTCAGAGTGACGACCAGCGAACAACCCGCAGGAAAGGCGGAGATCGCTGAACGAGCGCCACCGTGCGCCACCGTGCGCCACCGTGCGCCACCGTGCGCCACCGAGCGACAACGAGCGACACCCAGATCGACCAGCATCAAAGAAAATCTTGTCAAACCGGTTTCTTCTGTCATAGAGTCTCGCCGAAGAATTAATTAAAACAGAGCCAGATTAGCTCTCCCGCAACACGCCCTCACCCACCAGTATATACATACACTTTCGCCTCTGGGATACAATAAGTGCTTTTTATTACCGCAAAATGAAGTGTGTCATGCTTGTTTCAAACTCGGCCAGTCGCCGATTGTGATCGATGCAAAAAAAAAAACCGAACTAATGAAATGCCTGGTTGTTAGGAGGGTTTTTAGTCATTCAGTTCGTTAAATGCATAAGAGTTTTGAGTCATTCATTTTAGTCAGATTCCAAAGAACACAGGATGAGATGTTACTATCCTTTGTGCAAGCACTTCCAAGAGTTCATGAACAGTGAGCCTGGTGAAATTTGGGGAGCGCATCGTCAGTAGTGACCCTTTGGTTCCTAGGGTGTTTCGGCCTTTCATACTATACACCCTCCCCAAAGGCGGCCAGCGACAGGGTGATCAATCCTACGCTTGCGTCCCATTCCCAATTAGTCATAGGAGTTGCCTTGTTGTTGGTAGCCAACATCCCATGGGACTATGCATGGCAGGGGCGTCCTCCTCCCTGAGTCAAGCATTGTTGACTGCATACCTCCTGGCCCTCTCACTTTGGGGCCCAGCTGGGGTCTTTCCTCTTCATCCAGAGCCACTGACTGCTGCCTTCTGCCGCCTCCGATACAGCTTTGATTGCCGAACGCTGGCTCTGGCCCTTAATTCCCAGGTCTCTAAGCAGTTTGGTTGTAGATGTTGCCACAAAACCTCTGCAGCCCACCTCCACTGGTCGGACTTCTGTGTTCCAGCCATGATGCCGTGCTTCGGCAGCTAGATCGGCATAACGCAGATGTTTTCGCTCATAAGCATAGTCTCGTAATTCAAATGCATAGTCTCGTAATTGCATAAGAATTTTAGTTATTCATATTAATCGAATGCATGATATCGCAAATGCATAAGTGTTTGGTTATTCATGAATTATTGACGCATGTTTGACCTGCATGATAGAATGTCACATGCTTGTTAGAATAAAATTGCTTCACACCAACTGTTCGAGTGCTTCTTTCCAAGTCCATGCAAAACTATCTTATTCATAAGAGCTGTATCCTGTGATGAGATCTGAACTGGTGACCTAAAATAATATAAACACACTAAGATAATCGGTAAACGTTTAATCGATGATAATCGTGTTATCCTGATTGATAACTCTGGATAAACGAAACTAAGCAAATTATCAGAACTGCACACAGTAACACAATCGCAAGCATCCGCATAAATTACTACGATTATCTCCGTGATTATCATAATCTATGCATATAATTACACGCATTATCATAATGTATGCATATTAATACACACATTAACATAATCCATGCGATTTGCGCATTTTTCGGAAAATTATTAATTTTTATTATTTTTATCAAAATTTCATAATCCCAACACATACAACACACCTCCACCACCTCCACCACCACCATCACCACCACCACCACCTCCACCACCACCTCCACCACCTCCACCACCACCATCACCACCACCACCATCACCACCACCACCAACACCACCACCATCACCAACACCACCACCATCACCACCACCATCACCACCACCATCACCACCACCATCACCACCATCACCACCACCACCATCACCACACCACCTTGAGTGTGGCTCTCTCTCTCTAACGAGTCTCTGTGACAGCGTCTTGTGGGGGAGCTCACGGCAGCTCTGCAGCTCCTCGTTCCAGTCGCGCGTCTGCAGCGGCAGCAACAACAACATTGTCAACAACATCATCAACATCGTCAACAACAACAACATTGTCAACAACATCATCAACATCGTCAACAACAACAACATCATCATCGTCAACAACAACATCATCATCGTCAACAACAACAACGACAACAACATCGTCAACAACAACAACATCAACAACATTATGTGACGCCTGAGTGGCTGAGTGGGTGGGTGGGTGGGTAAGTGGGTGTGTGGGATGGTGAGATGGTGAGTGGGTGGGTGAGTGTGTGGTGAGTGAGTGGTGAGTGGTGAGTGAGTGGTGAGTGTGTGAGTGGTGAGTGAGTGGTGATAGGGAACCGGTTCCCCATAGAAAGTCTATGGGCAATGTTAAGAGATAGGGAACCGGTTCCCATAGAAAGTCTATGGGACAATGTTAAGAGATAGGGAACCGGTTCCCATAGAAAGTCTATGGGACAATGTTAAGAGATATGGAACCCGTTCCCATAGAAAGTCTATGGGACAATGTTGAGAGATAGGGAACCGGTTCCCATAGAAAGTCTATGGGACAATGTTAAGAGATAGGGAACCGGTTCCCATAGAAAGTCTATGGGACAATGTTAAGAGATAGGGAACCGGTTCCCATAGAAAGTCTATTGGGCAATGTTAAGAGATAGGGAACCGGTTCCTATAGGAAGTCTATGGGACAATGTTAAGAGATAGGGAACCGGTTCCCATAGAAAGTCTATTGGGCAATGTTAAGAGATAGGGAACCGGTTCCTATAGGAAGTCTATGGGACAATGTTAAGAGATAGGGAACCGGTTCCCATACGAAGTCTATTGGGCAATGTTAAGAGATAGGAGAACGGTTTAAAACTAAAACTGAACAAACTAAATTATATAGAAGCGTAGATGTGTTGACCACGCAGCTGCGCTCTTGCACAATGTGGGTGTGGGGGGGGGATTACTGAGGCAATGTACATTAAGCGTGTGCATTATGCGAGCCCTTTGAACGTGTCCTTCCTGTCTATTGTGTTTATTAAAATAGCCCTACCAATGGTAATCCCTGTTGAAGTACGCTGTCCTTTGTGAGTATGCATTTATCTAATGTATAATTTTAACGACACCTTCATATAATTCGGCTATCTAACTCCAAAACCTCTATTATGGATGATATTGGTCCCGAAATCTGACGTGTTAAACTCGAGTGTATGTCTTCTTGGTTCTTTCGGTAAAGTGACGTAGAATGGAAACAATAAAAATAATACAATAAAACATAATAAAATAATATAATGTTTTATTTCATTATTTTTATTGTTTCCATAAAATAAAACGTAATAAAATAATATGATGTATTATTTTATTATTTTTTATTGTTTCCATTCTACGTGACTTTACCGAAAGAACCAAGAAGATGAATCCCTGCAGTCACGAAAGCTTTAAATCGAGTGTATGTGTTTAATATTTTGGACGTGTTTTTTATGGCAATTTTATTGAATATGGAGAGGTTACCAGCGCCTCGCACACGTCCAGAGACCTCGTGGGCCTCTGTGGTGGCTACGAGCCTTCCCTCCGGGACATTGTCCGGCACCGCGGATGAGGCAGTGGATTCTTTTTACTCGTGGGAGGGGAATGCCAAACAACAGGGGGCTCTTCTTCAGAGAAAAACAAACGAATCAAGGGGACGTGGGAGCGTGGCGTAAGGTGTAGAAAGCTGTAAGCGCCAGGCTACCGTGGGCTCACCTCCCAATCAACGGGAGGCGAGGAGTGGTGGTTGCTCATACATCCACCGAAGATGCATATATGTCGAGTTAGATTCCTTCTATGCCCTCCTACATTATAATCCCACTATACTCTGATGTATGCATATGTATGCACATATATTTATTTACGAAACTAGGGACGGATATGCGAACTGGGGGTGCGGGATTAGAATTGCACTATAATTACTAGGATCGCATTGTGGTCGCATTATAATTTGCTGAATGTGCAATCTCAATGGATTGGAATAGCTATTTAACCGCACCATCCTAATCAAAACTCGTTGAGTATATTTATTGTTCCAATTGTAACCATTCGTTTCTCTGTTAGATCAAGTAACATGTTATTCATCATCATCACGATCAATGGGCAAACGGCGCGTAGGTGTGAAGTGCACATTTTGTACTCCTGCGTATACCATAAACCATTACATAGGAAACACTACAACAAGACGAGCACTCGTGTGTGCATGTACATGCATTTGTGTGCATATGTATGTAGGTACAAACGTGCGTGTTCGCAGTGGAACGCAATCCTAGTTGACGTACAATGCTTTGAATGTACACTCGTGTGTTTATGTACACTGCGTTGCATATCTGTATGTACACCCCTGTATATACACATTCGTGTGTATATGTATGCACATTCGTCTATGTATATACACTGCTATGCCCACTCGTGTGTGGGTGTGTGTATAAGGGAGTGTATATGTGTACTCGAGTATGTATCTGGTAGAGTTTGAGAGGATATTATTATTGTGAGGTTCGATGCGGCTGAAACACGCTGTTAGGAATGAGCCTTTGTTGTGTAGACTGGTTGAACTCGGAGGTTACAAGAGTTTGCATATCAAGACGAATTTAGCATATTTATGGAAAATGCAGATATGGGATTAGTCATGACTTGTGGAATCTGGCTATTAAGCTTAATCCTGAATACGTATATTCATGTCACCGCATAATTCGCGTTGATTTGCTAATATTCACCCTGCAATGTGCTGCAAAATGCTGCCAGTTCAAAGGCGTTACCAGGCAGATGCAGACTGTAGTATTAAAATTGTGATTTGGACTTTGAGGTGCAAGTTTATACCGTGCTGACTTTGTTTTATAAAAATATTGAAGTACTTGTGTTGATATGACCGCGTCAGAACAATCAAGGTGATTTGTTTAATTTAATCCACGAAAATTATTACGATTGCTGTCATACACTTTTAATGAAAATCGAAATGGTATAGCTTGTAAGCGTGTGTGTATTTACACTGCTGTGTAAGTACACTTGGGGAGCGGTAGTGTAGCGGTTTGTATGTACAAAGCGGTGTGTATGTACATTCGTCTATGTATATACACTGCTATGTCCACTCGTGTGTGGGTGTGTGTTTCGTACAAAGAATTGAGGGGCAACGTGGTGATGAACGCGGCACCACAACAGGGAACTACAGGGTTGAGACTCCCCGCTCGTGGTGCTAAGTTAATGAAAACAGCGCCACTGAGCAGACAGAGCCCCGCCCCTACAGCTCGTGCGTGTGACGTCATGAGTGTGACGTCATGAGTGTGATAAGCGGACAGCCACGATGCTGCCAGGTGAGGGTAAACTTCTGTGCTGGAGATGCTTCACCTGAAACTCGCCTCCACACGTGTTCGCTATGAACATTGTAGCAATAAGGGACGATTAGTCATCTTTAACATGTCAGGTCTTTATTGTTCTGCAAGTAAATTAACGTTAACACTCGTAGAAACACATGCACACTCGTGTGTGAATGCACACCGCTGTATAGACAGTCGTGTTTGGATGCACACTCGTGTGTGTATGTCTACTCGTCCGTGTTTTTCTAAGGAAGGATATGGTTGAAATAACGTAGATCAGTCATCTTTAAAAACAATTCAGGTCTTTATTAATCTGCAAGAAAATTCACGTTAATACTCGTATCGAAATCTTTATTAATACGCATGCTCAAACAGGAAGGGACTAGGCAAATTATTTTCCAATAGGAATTCAACAGTTAAAACATATTATTAAAATCTAACACGTAAACGTCGATTTCCCCATTGACGTCCTTTTCGACTGAAGCCATTCGTCCAGAAGTCCAAGCCATCAAACAAAAATTAAAAGGAAGGCTTTCATCTGAACACATTATAGAGCATTCACAACATCAGTCTAGCTTGGAGTACTGGAAATCACGGAATTAATAATTCGTTCCGTATTAACTGATCTAACAGAGACACAAACATGCACATTCCAGGACTTCAAGAGTTAACAGAAGTTCTCAAAACTTTTACTCTCCAGCCACTCCAGCAGCCATTTCTCAGTGTCCACCTGCATGGGGTCGAAAGAGGAATTGTCGTCAATACAAATAAAACATAATAGAATAATTCTCTAGACGTTTCGGCCACAACGCAAGCAGCCGTCACACACTCCAGGCTTGGAGCCACTACTTGGAGCCTGGAGTGTGTCATTCAGACTCTGTCTTCTCGACAGACCTGTTCTTCACCTGAGAACGGCTGCTTGCGTTGTGGCCGAAACGTCGTGAGAATTATTTTATTATTTTTATTATTTTATTATTTCCATTCTACGTGACTTTACCGAAAGAACTAAGAAGATGAATCCCTACAGTCACGAAAGTTTTAAATCGAAATTTAATGCTTACAAACTATACCATCCAGATGGGTATCCACGGCAATTGTAACCATTTTAGTGGTAATATAACAATTCACCTTCGCTGTCGAGACACACGCTGATCAACAAGTGTCCTTAAACATATTCATAAAACCCCATCAACACGCTATGAAGCATGCACCTCTTAGTATAAGTATATCTCGATCAACAATATTTCATACTGTATTTCACAGGTAAGGCCGATAACTTGATCACAGTTTACAGGCCATTGTAAATGTGCAAACTAACAACATGCACATGATTATGCAAGGAGATGCCTATCCGTATTCAAACTGAAGCGAACAATGATGCAGTGAAATGCAAAATCCTACTTAGGCTTGAGCACAATGGCCACATGAGATTAGGTTTGTTAGATATGAAGAGAGTTACTTCCGAGAATAACAATTGCATGCAAGGAAGTTTATGAAGAAAATGTAAATTATTCTAGAGAGATTTCATAAATGGGAAGAATAATTATCTCAAACAGTGTGCCGTAGCAAATGCAAACAAATGGAATGAAATAAACTAAATTGATGCCTTCACTACACTCATTAAACATGGGACAACTATTTAAAATATTATTAATAATTCCAAGCGTTTGGAGTGGAAACAGAGAAGGAATTAGAATTGAATGCGTTTTTTTTCAAAAGTATAACGTACTTCAATGTTGTGGGGCATCTAAGATTTGTATCGTCAGTTTAACCTGTGAAAATAATCACAAAACCCGCTATCCTAGTCTGCTGCTGTGTGTATGCACATGGATCTGTACTGCTGTGTATGTCCACTCGTGTGTTTATTCACACTTGTTTATGTGGATATGTACATGCGTGAATGTGTGTGTATAGGTATGTACAATCATTTGTTCGCCCATTTATTTGTGATGTCAAACGCAATCCCTGGGTACGTACACTGCTGTGTATGTACACTCGTGTGTGTATGCGCACTTGTATGCATGTGCACCCGTGTGTGTATGTACAAAGCGGTGTGTATGCACATTCGCGTATGTATCTACACCTCTGCGTATGTCCACTCGTGTGTGGGTGTGTGTACATGGGGTGTATATGTGTACTCGTGTATGATTATGTATTGGAACAAACAAATTATTTTAATATTGTGTCGTACAAAGAATTTAGGGGCAACGTGGTAGGAATGAGACTCCCCGCTCGTGGTGCTCAATGAATGAAAACAGCGCCACTGAGCAGACAGAGCCCCGCCCCTACAGCTCGTGTGTGTGACGTCATGAGTGTGACGTCATGAGTGTGACCAGCGGACTGCCACGATGCTGCCAGGTAAGGGTCAACTTGTGTGATGGAGATGCTTCACCTGAAACTCGCCTCCACACGTGTTCGCTATGAACATTGTAGCAATAAGGAATCAGTCATCTTTAACATATCAGGTCTTTATTGTTCTGCAAGTATATTAACGTTAAAACTCGTAGAAACACATGCACACTCGTGTGTGAATGCACACCGCTGTATATACAGTCGTGTTTGGATGCACACTCGTGTGTGTATGCCTACTCGTCCGTGTTTTTTTAAAGGAAATATAGTAGCAATAACGTACGATCAGTCATGTTTAAAAACAAATCAGGTCCTTATTAATCTGCAAAAAAACTCACGTTAATACTCGTATCGAAATCTTTATTAATACGCATGCTCAAACAGGAAAGGAACTAGGCAAATTATTTCCCAATAGAATTCAACAGTTAAAACAGATTCTTAAAATCAAAACGTAAACGTCGATTTCCCCTTTGACGTCCTTTTCCACTGAAGCCATTCGTCCAGAAGTCCAAGCCATCAAACACAGGAACAGCGAACGTGCAATCCACGCACACTCTGAAACTTATTATTTGAAGTTAATTAATTTATTACACAATCTGAAAATTAAAGAACATGTTTAAAATAGTGAGCAAAGTTGTGGTCACAGACTTTCTCCAACTTCAGCTCAACAAGACCACTTAACCACTAGAGTAAAATCAGGAATTGAACCACCTCACAACCACTGCACATCACACCACATCAACAAGTAATCCGATAGGACTACAAAGCACCACCTTAACGTGACGAAGTCTAGAATAAACCTCAACACTCAAGACACGGAAATCACAAAACACCACGACCAAAATTAATAACAGTATTTCCTGGTGACTGTGAAGATTTTATTTCCGTGAAAATGCCTTCCCACACACAGAGCACTTGAATGGCTTCTCACCTGTGTGTTTTCTGGTGAGTGTGAAGAGTTGATTTCTGTGCAAATACCTTCCCGCACACAGAGCAATTGAACGGCTTCTCGCCCGTGTGTGTTTTCTGGTGACGGTTACGATTTGATGAATCTGCAAATGCCTTCCCACACACAGAACAATTGAACGGCTTTTCGCCCGTGTGTGTGTTCTGGTGAGTGTGAAGATTTTGTTTCAGTGAAAATGCCTTCCCACAAAGAGAGCAATTGAACCGCTTCTTGCCAGTGTGTGCGTGCCGATGTGGAGAGTTTTTCTGCTCCATGTGACTGATTCTTCAGAGCAGAGTAACAGTCGCGGGTGTTGTTGAGAGTTAAAGGCGCCCTCTAAGCTGCGTGGATGTCTGGCTCAAATCGCCAAGAAGCAAACTCTTACCAACGTCTAACTGATACACAGTAACGTCTCCTAAGTCGGACTACACACGCGATTACCAGTTTATCCACTAACAAAGACACTTACTTGTTGATGCACGGCGTATCGATGTCCCTGTAACCCGTCTGAAGAGATCGCCACGAACTCTCCCGAAGCAAAGTCCCCAACCAGTCGCCAAGCAATCGTGCTCGCCAGGCTGGGTCTCGTGGAAGAAGGGTTATCTGCAGAGCGAGGAGTCGAGCGTCTATGCCTCAGCAAAATCCGTCTCGAAATGACCTTGAGGTCTGATTTTAAGCCCCTTATAACTTCGCTCTAGCATCCAAACCCTTTGTTCTCAACTTGGCCTATTATGGACTTTGCATTCAATTGTTAATTTTTACATTAACAATCCGCATATCCAGCAACATAAAACGTATGTACATATCACTGCATAATTGTACACTTCCGTTTGAATAAGGATGTGCATCTCCATGCATAATTCCGTGCTTCGTGTTAATTGGCTAATATTCACCCTCCAATGTCCTCTAAACTGCTGCAAGTTTAGAGGATTATAAAGCGACATACAGCCTGAAATATCAAAATTGGTGATCTCGAGCTTGATTTGGAATAAAATGTGCAAGTTTATACTGTACTGACTTTGTTTTATAAATATATTTAAGGACAATCGTGTTGAGCGGGGTGCTTCTAGAAAACGAGTGTTTTACATTATAATTTCTGCCATGAACTTTGAATAATGATCTGAATGGTTTAGCTTGTAAGCTTGGTTTATTATCACGTCCATATTAAAGGTTTTTTGGGTTAGATCGCTTAAATATATAAACGTGTCGTTGAAACCCGCCACCACCCGACAAAGCCAACTAGTAAGGATTGTCACGTAAACAGAAAATGCAAATGTTTCACTAGTACAGCACACCGGTGTGTTGGAGAGCCAAGCCACAACATTTACAATCTGAGTACGACGTTTCGTCCGTAATTAAAACTAGCTTCATCAGTCGACAGCCAGATTTGGGAAGTCTCACTGTTTTGTTCCTTAAATAGAAGCATAGATGTGTTGACCACGCAGCTGCGCACTTGAACAATGTGGGGGGGGAGCGTGGGATTACTACCTCTATTATGGATGATGTTGGTCCCGAAATCCTACGTGTTAAACTCGTATGTATGTGTTTAATATTTTGGATACATTTTTTAAAAATGATAATTGCATTGAATTTGGAGAGATGACCAGCGCCTCGCACCCGTCCAGAGACCTCGTGGGCCTCTATGGTGGCTACGCGCCTTCCCTCCAGGACATTGCTCACATCCACCGCAGCGTTACCGTCCGGCACCGACGATGAGGTAGCGGATTCTTTTTTCCGAACTTTACTCGTGGCTGGGGAATACCAAACAACAGGGGCTCGTGAAAAAAAAATACTGTTTGTATGTACATGGATCTGTACTTCTGTGTATGTCCAGTCGTGTGTTTATTTACACTCGTTGATGTGGATGTGCACATGCGTGAACGTGTGTGTATAGGTATGTACAATAATTTGTTCGCACATTTGTTTGTGTAGTAGAACGCAATCCCTTTGTACGTCAGACAAAGAATTTAGGGGCAACGTGGTAGGAATGCGCCACCACAACAGAAAACTACAGGGATGAGACTCCCCGCTCGTGGTGCTAAATGAATGAAAACAGCGCCACTGAGCAGACAGAGCCCCGCCCCTACAGCTCGTGAGTGTGACGTGTTGAGTGTGACCAGCGGACTGCCACGATGCTGCCAGGTAAGGGTAAACTTGTGTGATGGAGATGCTTCACCTGAAACTCGCCTCCACACGTGTTCGCTATGAACATTGTAGCAATAAGGGACGATCAGTCATCTTTAACATAGCAGGTCTTTATTGTTCTGCAAGTATATTAACGTTAAAACTCGTAGAAACACATGCACACTCGTGTGTGAATGTACAACGCTGTATATACAGTCGTGTTTGGATGCACACTCGTGTGTGTATGTCTACTCGTCTGTGTTTTTTATTTAGAAATATGGTAGCAATAACGTACGATCAGTCATGTTTAAAAACAGGTCCTTATTAATCTGCAAAAAAACTCACGTTAATACTCGTATCGAAATCTTTATTAATACGCATGCTATTTCCCAATAGAAATTCAACAGTTAAAACAGATTCTTAAAATCAAAAACGTAAACGTCGATTTCCCCTTTGACGTCCTTTTCCACTGAAGCCATTCGTCCAGAAGTCCAAGCCATCAAACACAGGAACAGCGAACGTGCAATCCACGCACACTCTGAAACTTATTATTTGAAGTTAATTAATTTATTACACAATCTTGAAAATTAAAGAACATGTTTAAAATAGTGAGCAAAGTTGTGGTCACAGACTTTCTCCAACTTCAGCTCAACAAGACCACTTAACCACTAGAGTAAAATCAGGAATTGAACCACCTCACAACCACTGCACATCACACCACATCAACAAGTAATCCGATAGGACTACAAAGCACCACCTTAACGTGACGAAGTCTAGAATAAACCTCAACACTCAAGACACGGAAATCACAAAACACCACGACAAAATTAATAACAGTATTTTCTGGTGACTGTGAAGATTTTATTTCCGTGAAAATGCCTTCCCACACACAGAGCACTTGAACGGTTTTTCGCCCGCGTGTGTTTTCTGGTGATTGCGAAGAGTTGATTTCTGTGCAAATGCCTTCCCACACACAGAGCACTTGAACGGTTTTCGCCCGCGTGTGTTTTCTGGTGATTGCGAAGAGTTGATTTCTGTGCAAATGCCTTCCCACACACAGAGCAATTGAACGGCTTCTCGCCCGTGTGTGTTTTCTGGTGATTGCGAAGAGTTGATGAATCTGCAAATGCCTTCCCACACACAGAGCAATTGAACGGCTTCTCGCCCGTGTGTGTTTTCTGGTGACGGTTACGATTTGATGAATCTGCAAATGCCTTCCCACACACAGAACAATTGAACGGCTTTTCGCCCGTGTGTGTGTTCTGGTGAGTGTGAAGATTTTGTTTCAGTGAAAATGCCTTCCCACAAAGAGAGCAATTGAACCGCTTCTTGCCAGTGTGTGCGTGCCGATGTGGAGAGTTTTTCTGCTCCATGTGACTGATTCTTCAGAGCAGAGTAACAGTCGCGGGTGTTGTTGAGAGTTAAAGGCACCCTCTAAGCTGCGTGGATGTCTGGCTCAAATCGCCAAAAAGCAACTCTCACTAACGTCTAACCGCGACACTGTAAGTCGGACTACACACGCGATTACCAGTTTATCCACTAACAAAGACACTTACTTGTTGATGCACGGCGTATCGATGTCCGTGTCACCCGTCTGAAGAGATCGCCACGAACTCTCCCGAAGCAAAGTGCCAACCAGTCGCCAAGCGATGGTGCTCGCCAGGCTGGTCTCGTGCAAGAAGGGTTATCTGCAGAGCGAGGAGTCGAGCGTCTATCCTCAGTGAAATCCCTCTCGAAATGACCTTGAGGTCTGATTAAAGCCCCTTATAACTTCGCTCTAGTATCCAAATCCTTTGTTCTCGAATTGGCCTATCACGGACTTTGCATTCATTTGTTAATTTTTACATTAACAATCCGCATATCTAGCAACATAATACGCATGTACATCTCACTGCATAATTGTACACTTCCGTTTGAATAAGGATGTGCATCTCCATGCATAATTCCGTGCTTCGTGTTAATTTGCTAATATTCACCCCCAATGTCCTCTAAACTGCTGCAAGTTTAGAGGATTATAAAGCGACATACAGCTCTGAAGTATCAAAAATTGGTGATCTCGAGCTTGATTTGGAATAAGATGTGCAAGTTTATACTGTACTGACTTTGTTTCATAAATATATTTAAGGACAATCGTGTTGAGCGGGGTGCTTCTAGAAAACGAGTGTTTTATATTATAATTTCTGCCATGAACTTTGAATAATCATCTGAAGATCGCTTAAATATATAAATGTGTCGTTGAAACCCGCCACCACCCGACAAAGCCAACTAGTAAGGGTTGTCACGTAAACAGAACATGCAAATGTTTCACTAGTACAGCACACCGGTGTGTTGGAGAGCCAAGCCACAACATTTACAATCTGAGCACGACGTTTCGTCGTAATTAAAACTAGCCTCATCAGTCGACAGCCAGATTTGGGAAGTCTCACTGTTTGTTCCTTATATAGAAGCATAGATGTGTTGACCACGCAGCTGCGCTCTTGCACAATGTGGGGGATGGGGGGATTACTGAGGCAATGTACATTAGCGTGTGCATTATGCGAGCCCTTTCGAACTTGTCCTTCCTGTCTATTCTGTTTATTAAAATAATTTGCTAATATTTAACCTGTGAAAATAATCACAAAACGTTGTTATCCTGTTACACTGCTGTGTGTATGAACATGCTCAGTGTAGTAGTAGTGTAGTGGTAGTGTAGTGGTAGTGTAGTGGTATAGTAGTGGTAGTTTAGTGTTAGTGTAATGGTAGTGTAGTGGTAGTGTAGTGTAGTGGTATAGTAGTGGTAGTG
>NW_024705469.1:0-42217 GCF_018977255.1 Callorhinchus milii | reverse complement strand
TTTAGTTTGGGCCCTCTCGGAGACTGGGAGGCATGGGAACGCAGGGTGAGAGAGGCTTCCAGTAGCCACTAACAGCATATTGCTTCCCACTTTATAAAGCACATCCATTATCCATCTCAGAGCACCAGCGTCAATCCTCGGAAGCAGCACACACACACTCACACACAATGTATGTATGTATTATATGCTACAAAAATGGTGTTGCACAAAAAATGCCTACTCTTAGTGCCAGTGAGCTTAGGCTACAATTCTCTCCCCTCCCCCCAACAACGAACATTGGATGAGGCTCTATTCGAGGAAATGACAACATCCGCAGAATTCTACGGCTTTTTTGCTGCTCAGGGATTTGAAGCAGCGATTTGCATTTAGCCTTTCACCCACATTGAAGTCAGAAGTTAGACGATAGCATTGTTCCACACGGTTGGGTTGGAATTAGCGCATGGGTGGCTGGAATTTCCCTAAGTTGGCACGGCTCAGGTCGCCGCCACTTAATGTCACCCACTTTCAGGATAACGGCGAAGAATGGTCGGGGCAAAAGTTGGGAGGCGGTGCCAAAATGATGGACACATTTCAGCAGTCTCCATAAGGCAGAACGGACCGATAACCCATTATAGACACTGCATGTGTCTGAAAAGGCAAACCAGCATACGCAGCATACGTTTGAATGATTCTCTCGAAATCTAAATTTGAAAAGAAAACTTTGGAAACAAATAGTCATACTTTATGACAGGATACGTACAATACAAAGACAATGATCCCCCATGTAACTTTGACCAAATGTTGGGCGAGTGCTGTTAGCAAGCACCTCTGAAGGCCGGCACAGTACTAGAAAGGAGGGGGTGGGTGGCCAGCATTATCTCTCTGGCCACATTTGTCTCCTGAGTGGCAATGTTTACACATTCCACCAGATATTCATTAGAGGCTGAGTCGACCTAGAGGCGGTGTTGTCCCTGAGCAGGATCTCTTTCTCGGGTCGCCGGGTTGGGAGCCGTCGCGCGCTAACCGCTACACGACCACTCCCGATACACATGCAGGCAAACATTCACGGTTTAGTTTAGCACAGCACACGAGGTGTGATTATCACCATACTAGCACCTTTATCGGCCCAGGGCCAATGGCTCTGTTCAGCAGTGGCTAGGGTTGAGTTGACACAAGGAAGGAAGCCAGGACAGGTTCAAATTCAACTTTGCCAATAATTTTCAGAGCCATAACTTGTACCCACGTAGCCAAAATTGCGTGCAAGAGCTTGAATGACTGCATCAATTTACACCGAGGAAAATGCCTTGTCATAGTCAAATCAATATTAATTAGCCTTTGCCAGAATCTCATCAATAGTGTACATGAGGTCGATGGTAGAAAAACACCCTAAGTTCGGCTTTCTGACGTGGTCGGTGGACCTCTAAATGGTTTGTTTTTGTTGTTCCCAATGATCGTTGCGAACAATTTACCTGCATGTGATTAGAGGTTAATTGATTTGTAATTCCTCAATTCAGTTATCCCTTTTTTAATGTGCGAATAGTTGAGGCATCGTTTCATGCTTGAGGTTATTTTATTTATTTGTAAACATTCAGATAAATAAATACATCACGTTTAATTTTTATTTCACGTGAATATTATTTCACAAACAGGCTGAGAGTGCATGTAGCCACGAGATACATTTAAGAAAGGTCGTCAGGCAGAAACACCATTTTTATTACCCGCTTTTATTTAACTCACTCCGTCTGTTGTCGTATCCTCAAAAAATCTTGTAACTTAATTTTACCCACATCCCAATGTGCTATCGACTGCAAACTTGAAACACCTATGTCATACTAATGACAAGACTATATTCTATCATAAAAAACACGCTTTTATTTAACTTACTCTGTTGTTGTATCCTAAAATCTTGTAACTCAGTTTCAACCGTATTCCCAATGTCGTATCGACTGCAAACGTGCTACATGTATGTCATACTGATAACAATACTATATTCTATCGTTAAAAATGAAAAAATAAAAAAATGTAAGCAATCATTTTTAAATCCTTTATATTAAGTTCGCTTGCTTGCTT
This sequence comes from Callorhinchus milii, assembly GCF_018977255.1. NCBI lineage: Eukaryota > Metazoa > Chordata > Chondrichthyes > Chimaeriformes > Callorhinchidae > Callorhinchus > Callorhinchus milii. The sequence continues at coordinate 40,168 of NW_024705469.1, read as the reverse complement.
AGGACCGTGCAAATCTTTCGGTCGTTTTTTAACCCACTTCCCGTGATCCAATCGAGCTGACATTTTCCACACAGACTCGTTGTGCGTGACAATTAATGTTCGTAAAAAATGTTTTCCAAAATTTTACACTTTTTAGGACAAAAATATTATATTTAGTTACCAATTGCTTAATGCTGCAATGCAATCGTCTGACCCATAGGTGCAGCCATCTCAAGCCGCCACGCATATAAAGGATTTATAGTGAAAAACTTTGTTTTTACGGGTTATACTTGTTTTTTTACGGGTCTAATTGTCTAATTGTCCACCCTGAACTCACGTTGGCTGTAAATCACGTTATGGCAAGCTGCGGGGAGCCACGCCGAGGGGCGTGGGTTGTGGAAGGAGGGAGGGGCGATGGGGAAGAGAGCACGGGAGGGAGGGGCAGCTCGGAGTTGGCCGGGGGGATGCTCCTTACGTCATGGCAAGCTGCGGGCCCACTTCCTGGAGTCGTGGAGTTCTGCCATTACTCTCGTACGGTACATTTCATGAAAGCGTGTTTAAAAAAAAGTATTTAAAAATATTTTATTTATTATTACCAATATTATTAAGATTCACATTCGATGGATTCCAAAACATTTGGTTGGAGAAATAAATGCATTAATATTGAGAAAAAAAAATCTGTATTGACCATCTCACACTTGCTAAATAGGAATGAAATAGAGGAGGTTATTGAAGAGTGTCACGAAGAAGGCCGCACTGTTGTACTCATGTAAAACAAGTTCACTGAACACATGAAGATATATGTTGGAGGAACACAACGATAATATACATCACAGTATGCACATCTAGGGAAATTATTGAATAACCTATGGCAATTATTTTAGTCATTTACCCTTGGCAATTATTGAATAGGAGGTGACGTGGCCCAGTGGTAGCGCATTCGCCGCTTGTTGCAGAGGTTTACAGTTCAAAGCCAGCGGCCGCCCTGGTTATTACTGCTTTGTGTGTTAACCGTCCAAATACGATGCGGTGTCTGCTTCACAGTGGACATTAAGGATATTGTGACATCCAAAGAGCCAAATTTGAAAGTTACCCACAAATTACTCAATTTGGATTATGAATAGTTAAAACCACCCCCATCCTGCCCCCTACTATAAAAACGTGGCAGGACCCTCATCATGAGACTCTGTGAGGTTTCCTAGGTAAACAAGTATAATACATTGAAAGTGGACTGGGATAAAAAAATATATAGATAACATGAATAGGTGAGTGAGAGCGAGTTGGAGTTCTTTAAAGAAAATGAAAAGCAATGCACCAATCCACGTAAAAAAGAACGTGTTTAATCACCTTATATAACATATCGATAAGAATCATGGACATTGTCACAGACAATGTAGCAAAAGATGAAAGGTGCGCAAATAAGCATGACGTGGCACATCCATGTGCAAGGACAGTACAGGGGAATGTAAGGATAGTACGGGTGGCTGTGGTTACAAATTAACGTGCCGGGAACAGACAGGGTCACGTAAGGGTAATATGGGGACCTAAGTGGTCGTTAATAGTAATTGGGACACAGACAGGGCCAGGTGCGGTGAGAGAGTGTTCTGGAAAAGGGGCGGGGCCGGGTCATGAGGGGGATAAAAGCCGGCGTGGAACAGGGCTCTGGGCTGCTGTTGTGGGGGAACCAAGGAGCTGCCGTCGTCGTCGTCATCTTGGAGCGGGTCGTCTTCATCATCTTGGATCGGGCACCTTGTTGTCTTGGAAGGCTAGAGTTGTCGTGTCTCCGTGACTACTACACGTCTGCTCCTGTGCAGCCAGCCAGCTACACAGGGAGCATTGTGTAGAGTCACATAAGTTACCCAGGTGTATACAGTCACTCGCGGTTACTCGTTAAGTTATTATCAGTGAGTCGGCGGACTTTATTCACAATGAATATACATATAACAGAACAAGACGGTGTCTCTGAGAGCTACACTACACTTGGAATACCACTGAGAGACGGAAAGTGGAACACACGGATTAGGGATAAGATAACAAACTCGTTAGAGACGTCGTATTGACTGTGGACATTAGGCATGACGCCTTGCTCGAAGTAATTATGGCTGATAGTTAAGGCTGAAGAAGGAGCGGAAGCTCATGGAGGGAACGCACGTTCACACCAGAGATGGAGCGATCGTTGAGATCAGCTGATGTCCAAGCACTGGATATCGACACCGTTTGGGATGCGAGACCTTCATCCAGCAGTGGATAACTATTACTGACGACGACGATAAGGCTACATCGGAGTGTAATTGGCAAACCACAATGCACACAATGCACACAACTCACACACACACAAGCAATGCTCCACACACCGACTCCATGTAAACCTCGGTAGGATGTAACTTGTGTCTTGAGTTGTTGATGACTTTGTAAAAAGTCAACAAGTTGTGGTAAACAATTTTCCATCCGTGGTGGAATGGTTAGCCCACGGAACTTGCGATCTAGGGGTTACCGATTCGATTCAATCTCCCGGCACAGCAGTTGAAACCGCGCAAACGTTCCTTAAGTGTATCCCCTACTTCTGTCCACCCAGCAGTATGAATGGTTATCCCACAGTTACCCGATCCGCAGGCCGTGTATGGTAGAGTTGTTGCCTGGTGAGTGCGGCAGAGCTGGCCAAAAGCCATCTTTGGGGCCTCTATTGAGCTCCCTCTAATGGAGGCTCTTAGGGGCCGTCCATAAATGACGTCACGTGGTTTTGGATGATTTTTGACCCCCCCTCGTCACACGGCGTCACAAAAAGTCAGACCCCCCCTCAAATATTTATTAAAAAGTATATTTAATTAAGTAGAACGTGTTGTCTATCTATATATATAATCGCAAATCTGTCTGTCTGTCTGTGTGTGTGTCTGTCTGTCTGTGTGTCGCCGGACCATACGCAGTTTCATTGGACGAAATGTGAGGGATTTGCGAGACACGATTGGTCTGTTTGGTTTTCCACGGCGGTTGCCCCTGGCAATGGGTAGCGACGCATTCGCTACGGGGTGGACACCATTTTTAATTCCCGTTAAAATATGCGCACGCATTAACACGCGACTCTGAGATAAATTCATCAAAGTTTCACGTCCTCTTCACTCCCCCCCCACCCCAATGTGTGCAATTACTATTATAGGTCGGTAGATAATAAAATTATAGCGATTAGACAGTATTATTGTAGCGTGGGGGGGGGGGGTAACGGCCCCAGTACCCAGCCTCAGCCGGGTGGGCAATTTAGGCGAGGCCGGAGGCTCTGCACGGTACTAGGCCTCGACACCCCACCACACTATAGGCCGTACATATCACTGCACAGCGGCCGAGGAGATCGTGGCTGGGGGGGGGGGGGGGCAGGGGTAGCACCCATCTGTGTATATATGTAAGGTTATTAAGAAATATATTTTTCACCCGGGCAACGCCGGGTACTTCTGCTAGTATTTATTTAAAGTTGCGAATTTTGATGTGACGTCACACTTCTCACTCCCCCCCCCTCTCGTCACACATCGTCACAAATGTCTGACCCCCCCCCCAGGTGCGTGACGTAATTTATGGACGGCCCCTTATGTGACCAGTGATGTGAGCGAATGTAATTGCAGGGCTGTACTTTTACCTATCTCACTTATTGAGGAAGGGACGTGGATACATTCACACGCTCCACTTAGTTGAACAAAATGGCTCTTTTGAGATTGAGAATGAGGTGTCGTCAGGAATCGTAATATTTCCACAGACATTCAATTTGAAGGACTGTACCCAAATTTAGGAATATACACACTCCCATTACGGACCTACCTAGAAGCACGTACAACAGATGCACTCGCATTCCTACGTTATCTATAACTGTGATAAGGAACTAAATGTTTTCAAAGAAACACAGCAGTATGACAATTACCGTATTATTTTGGTTAATAGCATAACATTGCTCATTGGGATAAAAGATATTAACAACACATGTATGGAATGTTGCGATTTAATGACTGTTTTATAAGGCAATGCATAAAATGGGCTGCATTTTTTGTCAATAGTGGGGAGATTGTGTTGCGTGTTTTATTGTGGGACTTGCTCGCACACAAGATACACCAGAGAACACTCTGCCTCCCAGGTAATTAATGCAATAAAGCGAAATAAAATATATTTGTGTTGTTTAAAGCGCAAGAGTGGAAAGTGTAACGGTAACCCTTCCAGAAACCACAAAAACAAGTTTATGACTGTGGAGAAAAAAAAAATAACTTGAAGTTAAAAATACACACACAGGGGGGCTGTTAAAAGTATGTTTGGGTACAAATTAAACTTCGACAAGCGTTATTTAACCTTCCACTTTAGTTGCAAGCATATCCAATGTTCGTGATGTAAAATTCACATTTGCCTTCTTTCTACAAATAGTTATTGCTTGTCAAAAATGTACACCGATATATATGCGAAGTTAACATGCAAGGTTGGGCCAACATTGGCATGCGGTTGGAACCATTTAACCGACGTTAACCCGCGTTCTATGTTTACTGTGCGGCAGAGTCACAGTATTGCACCGTCCCATACATTACAGTGGTTCTTGTAAATGCAAATACAATTGTAGGAAAATGTATGAATCAGTTATTATTACTGCAAAGGTGTAGCGCTGCGATTGCTTTCTCACGCCAATTCTAAACGATTTTTTTTTACCAGGAAAGGCCCACTGAGCCACAGAAGCGACCTGGCCACAAATAATAGCTCAACGAAGTGGCTTATCATGTGGAAATGTATGGCAGCCAAATACTGTAATAGCACGTTGATTCTAAATGTGGAGGGAAAGACCGAAGGACCTGGATTAAAAAAAAAACTCGACCACAGGGAGAACGTAGAAACTCCAAATATACAGGCATCAGGGTCAGGATCGAACCCACGACCTCCTGCATACCAGGCAAAGTAGTTAACATCTCGCAGAAGAGCCTCCACAACAAGGAGCTTTTTAGAGCTCCACTAAGGGGATTTTGGCCTTCTCTTACACACTCGCCAGACTTCTTGGAAGGGGTAAGAGTACTCCACTATCTTCCCCAACACATGCAGCCTGCCGATTGCCTACTCGTTGGAGAACTAGTTTATAACGATAATTGTTCAGAGGCAGAGGAGGGGAAATTCAAGAAACTCCCCTATTGTTTCAACTGCCATGCCGGGAGATCAAACAGGAACCCTCGAGATTGCAAGTCCAGCTGTGCTAACCGTTACATCATGGCAGCATCACCAATTGGTATCGTAATGATAATTTATTTGTTATTCCGAGAAAGCCTCACTGTGTCTCAATACGTTTTCAAGAGGCTTCTACTTTACTAGATTTATGCAATAATTGTATTAGTTTTGTGATAAATGTTGTTTTTCCTTAGCCTCATTACTACTTTTGTAGAGGATATGGAACATATGATGTCTGAGTCATTACCTGGCAACATGCCATTATCTCCCAGTTATAGATAAATATAGAACATCTTATAAATAAAAATAAAATGTTACTTTGTCCATAAATAACAAGTCAAACTGTATTTTATTAAGACCGATTCGGGCCCTCGTTTAAATTAACCCCAATACATTCAAACAAGTTCTATATTAATAGTAATATATTTTTAAACAGGCCCACCACAAATAAAAAAATACGCAAATAACCATCTATCCTCCCAGCATTGACGTTAATTTTAAGCAACTCCATGTATCCCCAAGGCTCAATATCTCTAGTAATAACATGAACCGTGCTTTCATAGCAAGAAAAAAATATATAGTGTTCCTGAGAAACAACGATGACAGGCCAACTGCTGGAGAACCCCTTTATATTATTCAGCGCCCAGCATTGTTCCTACAGACGCTTCCACCATTGTAAGGCCGTGCAAAGAAAATGACCATTGTCGCATTCCGGAAGCCGCGATACTAATGTGGTACAAACGGTAGCACTTTTTTCGGTATTTAACTCATTGTTGAGCAGGGCAAAGAGGTGATTGAGTGATGACATTTAGAAAACATTAAACTATACAACTATTATATTTGCCGGTAAACCGCACTGAGTTATTAGTTGATATGTTTTTGTTCAGAGGCCACCCATGATAGTTCATCAAAGTGGCTATCGTACGTGGGGATATATAGTAGCAGCGACATACTCTAAAACACATGTTTCTTAACGTGTAGGGAGGGCCTGGAGGAAAATTCATGCCACCACGGAGAGAACATGCGAACTCCAAATTAAGCGAAAGTGTTTCCATGCTCAGGGGCATGAGTGGATCGGTGCTCAATTTAATTGGTGAGCCAGTGGTGGAAAGGCCACATTCTCAGTCACTCTTTAGCATAACCACCGTTGACCAACGTGCTAAGTGGTACGCTATATAGTAAAGTTTTTCCTCACAACAAGAAGGATCTGAGTTTAATTCCCGACTCGGGGCGTCTTTCTGTGTTGAGTTTCTGTGTTTTGCCCTGTTCTGTATGGGTTTCCTCCCAATGCTAAAAATATAGAATGTTATCGGTGTTGGCCAAACATCCCAAAGCGGGACCCAACCCCCCTCCTGAAATTGAGTCTTTCCTTTGTACATAAATAATAATTATTAATTCAATCACCCAGAAGGACAATGGACTTGCATTGACTTTCCAAAAGCAAGTTGAGAATAACTGATAAGATAAATCAATGTCGGAAAAATATAAATGTAATCTATTTGTGATATTAAGGCAGGTTGATAATCAGGGTAGTGATGGGGGGGGATGTTGAAGCAGAAGGCCAAAAGTAGGAAGTGGGTGGGCCGGGGGTGGGTGGGAAGGCAAGCATTGAGGGTGGCCTTTTCCGTTGAGAACGAAGCAAATGTTCCATGTCACTGGAAGAGAAACAACCTACGGGAGTTTCCGCAAACACCTCAAGAGAACCAGCGTGCAACCCGAGGGAGAGCCCCACTCTTGAGCTATCATTAGTTGCTGTTGTTTTGTGTCATATTTTTTCTCCGGGGTCCTGGTTAGCGAGCTGGATTTGCAAATGCAGAGGTCAGCCCGGTCTGATTCGATCTTCCTGTGCGGCAGTTGAAACAATGGGCACATTTGTCGAACTCTTACCACCCAGCAGTATACATGGATGCACCAATGTTAGTCGATCGGCAGGTCTCATGCAATTGGGTACAGTGTGAGTACTCTCATTTTTTTCAGATTTGTTTTATGAAACGGGAGGATTTCTTGACTGAAAGCTTTCGTGACGGCAGGAATTCATATTCTTTGGGTCTTTCGTTCGAAACGTCGTAGTTTTTTGTTGTTTTTGTTATTTTCTTTCAACCAATCTACGTGACTTTACCAAAAGATCCAAAGAATATGAATAGAAGGATTTCTCCATAACTCTGGCTGTCGCGTGATAATGCTGGTTGTAATCACTGGCGAAACGTCACACTCAAATCGTAAATGTTGTGGGGTTACTCCTTAACACACCGGTGTGCTGTACTAGTAACGAACTGGCATGTTTTGTTTACGTGACAAACCTTCCTAATTGGCTGTGTCAGGTGGTGGTGTGTTTTAACGACACGTTCATATTCACGCGATCTAACTAAAAAAACTAAATTATGGATTGTTTTATGAGGTTATTTGATTACAGGCTGCAGTTAATTCCCACTGGAGTTTGCGATGATTATGCCAGTGGCGTCACTAGGGGGGTGTGCGGGGTACGGACCGCACCGGGTGACACCATCAGAGGGGGTGACACCAAAATGACTGTCTGTCAAATTTTTGTTGCAGTGTTTCAGCAGAAATTTATAACTTTTTCTAAAAATTATCCCTGTAATTATAACAACAACATTTTTTTTCGTAAGCCCAGCTTACATGTACTGTATCAATAAAAACTCAAATTACTTTTTGAACCTTCGAATGCGTTCAGGTCAAAGCTGTCATTGTTACCCAATTACAATGACGCTTCGAATCACGTGGTTTCGTCTGCACGCGCTACAAGCACGCGCCGTTGTTTTCGTCGCTACTGGTGTTTGTTTCGTCGCTGATTTTGTCAAATATGGTGGTAATTAGTATTTGTGAACCTATATCAATGACTCTTTTTTTATTAAGTAGTAATTAAAGGAAAAGAAGGAAGAAAATATTAAAAGGCTTCCGCTCCGTTACTAATAATGTTGTAATTCAATGTAGAAATATTTTACAAAACAAATTTGTACAATCTAAGAAATATTACATTTAAGTACTTTACAACGATATTACATATTATTCTATGATTAAAATTGATAATAAACTTACATGTAGGACAATTATTGATTATATAACTATCTGATAACTAAATAGAGAAATTGACAATTTAAAACATGAATTAGGGGGGAATGCTACGTTTCTTGATACATGATTAGAAATATTACTTAAATACAATTTTTTATTTTAGTCTTTTTTTATTTTCTTGAAAAACATCACTGTCTTGCAAATATCTAAATATGGTTTTAATGTAGTTCTTAAATGTTTTTACGTTTTTTTTACTCCGAATTCTATTGTTTTCTTACCGAATTTTCACTTTAACCACGTGAAACTATGTAAAAGTAAATACATTTAAGCTCTGCGTATGATATTGTAATTTAAAGGTGTCATTTTTATGTAACTATTGCCATTACATTCAGTGAAATACGGGAATTACGATTTACGAGTAATGTCTTGCCTCACGGCAGATGGGGAGCGTACGTTAACAGGAAGTTCCTGTTTTTTGATGCTAATGTTGGTCACGTGACCAGGAAGTGACGATGTTAGATTTCCACTGTACCACGCGGGCTTCAGCCATTACTCAGATAAGTCAAGATTGCGGCACGCATCGCATCTCAGTGAGACCACAGCCGCACTTATCCATTGTGGGAGCTTAAGAAGCATTATCTGTAAGTTGTTTATATTCCTCTAATATTGGAAATGCTGTTGTAATGTTGGAATGACCGTTATAGCAATGTAAATGCCTTTATGGTGCCGTTAAGTTGTTGTAGTAAATACGAGGCCTAGTTAGTAACGAAGCCTGTGACTTTCCTTATTGTGGATGTTACTTGTGATTTAGTAGGTCGAGTCAGACTTGTGCCTATGTTGCGATCCTGAGAGTGATGACGAAGTATCTCATCCACAGTTTAGTGTTAAGTGTAATGCTGTACATTTGGGGTGCAGTGGGATGAATACACTGTGCCTGTATGCAACGCATCAGCTTGTGCCTTTGTCCAGTTGTTCAGGGGTAATGTGGGGGCCTGGTCCTTCCAGGATCTATTGTTATCTGAGACAATGTTCTGATGCTGTGGTGTTCATTGTGTGGGTGTTTCCGAATTATAACAGATGCTGTATCTGTGTTTTCTCACCAGTTTTACCTGTTACAATCAATAAATGACGATCGGAGTTGGACGGTCATCCTGGCTCCGAGGGTTTATTGAACACATGGTTATCTACTCGACTAGCGGTGCAACGCAGCGCACAGCGAGGCCGAGATAGTAAAAAGATATTCTTCCTGAAGCTCCCAACCAGTGCTGCAGCCAGCTCTCTGCAGCCAAGTAAAAAGATATTCTTCCTGAAGCTCTCAACCAGTGCTGCAGCCAGCTCTCTGCAGCCAAGTAAAAATATATTCTTTCTGAAGCTCTCAACCAGTGCTGCAGCCAGCTCTCTGCAGCCAAGTAAAAAGATACTCTTCTTAAAGCTCCCAAGAAGCTCTGAAGTCAACTCTGCAGCCAGCTCTGCAGCCAGCTCTCAAACAGTCAGCCTGCAGCAAGCAACCAGCTCTCAAGCAGTCAGCCTGCAGCAAGCAAGGAGCTCTGCAACGAGTCTACATTAAAATCGTGCTGCAAGCATCACAGCATGGAAAGACACAGTTCAGCAGGGAGAGATGCTGAAGAAGGTGAACCAAGCAATCCAGGATCTCCCATCCTGCCTCAAGAGGACCAAGGGAGTTCAAGGCCCCAGAGGGAGGTCAGGTTGACGCAACGGGCCTTGGAAAGCTATGAGGCTGAGAAACAGGACCTGGATGCCAGGATACAACGGGCATGGAACCGGGTTGAAGCAGATTTATCTGAAGCTTCAAATGCCTCAGACACAGTGGCCTCAATTCAGCGGGCCATCCAGCGAGTGAATGTGAGCAGCTCAAGCTACAAGCTCCTGGCAAATAGATACATCTCCCTCCTGATGAAGGTGAAAACAAATGAGGGCATTGAGGGAGTGCGCAGACAAGAGCACTTCCTTGAACTGCTCGATGATAATGTGCAGGCAGTGATACAAGATGCAATGGACCGTGTGGATGGCTTAAGAGAGACAGGATCTCAGCACTCCGTCTCATCCAGGTCCACCACAAGATCTAAAGCCTCAGCACACTCAAAGACATCATCTACTAGTATGGCAGCAGCTCAGGCACGCGCAGCAGCAGAAGCAGCAAACGCCCGTATTGCCTACATGGCTGAAGAGGAAGCCATGCTAATTGAAAAGGCTCGCATACAAGAAGAAGAGAGTACATTAGCAGCTACTGCCACACGGAAGAAAATTGAGCTGGATGCTAAGTTAAGCACCCTACAACTCAAAAGGGAAGCAGCTGCTGCAAGGGCCCAGGCAGAGGTGCTCGAAGCAGCAGCCAACCTGGATAAGGAAGAGAATTGGAGTGAGTTTGGCACGCAGATACCTGTCAAGGACCGTGATCAACTCACCAGAAAAAATATTTTGGACTGGTCTGAACAATGCATCAATGCTCCTCCACCAAACCATACTGAACAAAGGGTGGACGTTCAGGCATCGCCATCTCCACACCGAATGAACATGAATGCTGTCTACAGGAATGGTGGAAATGCATATCCCGCCCTGGCAGTTAGTCGCCAACTCAGCGTCGCGCACGTGGGGTCAGACGTGGATGCACCAAGTCAGACCCACATTCCAGACAGTCACATAAGGGGATCCAACCAACGTGATCGAAACCCTTTGGGCCCACAGTCCAACGCCATCGCAAATGACGGCATGCAAGGCAATACAGCAAATAATGCCACCTCACAAGCGCCAGTATGGACACACCCTGGATCAGCAGGACTAGGAGACTTTGCTAGGTACCTGGCTCACCGCGAACTAATCAACACAGGACTCGTTAAGTTTGATGACCACTCTGAGAACTATCGAGCCTGGAGATCTACCTTCAGGAATGCAATCCGAAATGCAGACATCTCTGCAAGTGAAGAACTCGACCTGTTGGTGAAATGGTTAGGAAATGAATCTGCAGAGTACGCAAAGAGGATCCGGTCAGCAAACATTGACGACCCCGCCTCAAGCCTGCATGCGGTGTGGGAGAGGCTCGAGGAGTGCTATGGTAGCCCAGAAACCATTGAGAAGGCTCTCTTCAAGAAGTTGCAGAACTTTCCAAAAATCTCTGGTCGAGACAATAAAAGGTTACGGGAGCTTGGAGATCTTTTGATGGAGCTTGAATCAGCCCAGGCTGATCCCTACTTACCAGGTCTCATTTTCTTGAATACCTACCATGGCGTGAACCCCATCGTAGAGAAATTGCCATTTGACGTGCAGGAAAAATGGAGAACAGCGGGTTCAAGATACAAGTCAGAGCATCAGGTTGCATTCCCCCCATTCTCTTTTTTCTCAAAGTTTATCCGCAACCTGGCTAAGACTAGAAATGACCCGAGTTTCATGTTTGGCACCACGGGGATTTCCAGTCCAGATCTCCCAAAAATGGAAAGAGCAATGGCGAAACGAGGAACAGCGAGAGTGCCAATTTCCGTACACAAGACTGAGGTCTCTCCTACGACATTCGCAAACTCCGTCCAGGCAACCACCACAAAGAAAAAGATAGAGGATCCAGAGAAGCAATGCCCATTGCATGATAAACCTCACTCCCTCCAGAAATGCCGTGAGTTCAGGAGGAAGCCATTGGAAGAGCGGAAGAACATGCTGAAAGAATTTGGAGTGTGCTTCAAATGCTGTGCTTCTACAAACCACCTTGCAAGGAATTGCAAGGCAGATATCAAGTGCGAGGAATGTGGCAGCGACAAACACGCAACTGCTCTGCACACATTTTACTCGAAACCCAGTAGCACTAAGGCTTCCGATCCCGAAGCAGAGCACGGCGGGGAGCAAGGCGAGACCGCCGCACTCACTTCGTCAATCACAACCAAATGCACAGAAGTCTGTGGAGAAGGCTTCAAAGGAAGATCTTGCTCAAAGATATGCCTCGTCCGAGTCTATCCCAAAGGACATCCTGAAAGGGCAGTAAGGATGTACGCCATAATGGACGACCAGAGCAACAGGTCTTTGGCAAGGTCAGAGTTCTTTGATCAGCTAAGTGTAGGTGGGAATTCCTTTCCATACACGCTCAGAACATGCTCAGGACTGATGGAGACAGCGGGAAGAAGAGCGAGCGGCCTCATGGTGGAAACCATAGATAGCACCATGAAGCTAGCCCTTCCTACGGTGACAGAGTGCAACGAGATACCGGACGACAGGAGTGAGATTCCCACGCCCGAAGTTGCACGTCACCACCCACACCTGAAACCCATAGCAGAGTTCATCCCGCCATTGGATCACGCGGCACAGATTTTACTTCTGCTCGGCAGGGACATGCTGAGAGTCCACAAGGTTCGCGACCAACGCAATGGACCTCACGACGCTCCCTACGCCCAGAGACTCGACCTAGGATGGGTCATCGTAGGTGACGTTTGTCTCGATGGAACACACAAACCAGACCACATTAGCACATTCAGAACGAGTGTGCTCACGAATGGACGCACGTCGCTCTTCAAACCGTGCCCCAACCACTTCACGCTGAAAGAGAAACTCGGCGAGAGAAGTCAAGGCTGTACCGTGCAGACTTACGAAGAAACCACCACGACTTCGCTTGTACATCCACCGTCTTCGCTGGAGTTTGTTCCTCCACGTTTCTCCAAGCCAGTCCTGACTGACGGGAAGAAGACTAAGGTGAAGCCGCTGCTCGTCGCTCTGCTGGTGGTCGTGGCGGTGGTTGCTGCGGCCGTGGCCTCTCCGTTCCTAGACCCGGAGCTGTCGTCCGAGTGGGAATCCTGGAAGGAGTTCCACGGCAAGGCCCCACAACCGGAACATACCATCCCAAGGCTCGAGCTGTGTGGAGCGTTCTTGCTACAGAGGTGGCGGAACTGATCTTAGACGAATTTGACGTCAAACTGGACGCGGTCAAGTTCTACACGGACAGTAAGGTCGTACTAGGCTACATAAACAACCAAACCAGAAGGTTCTACACCTACATCAGCAACCGGGTGGAGCGCATCAGGAGATCGACGCAGCCGGAGCAATGGAATTACGTTCCAACTGACCAGAATCCAGCAGATCTCGCAACTAGGTCCGTCCCTGCATCTCTGCTGAATCAAACCATCTGGCTGACGGGTCCAGCGTTCCTGTTACGACGTGACGGTGGCCCATGTACTACCAAGGAGACCTTTGGACTCATAGAGCCCGAGTCCGACAAGGAGATTCGTCCTCAAGTGACAACTTTCGTAACAAATGTGCGACCAAGAAGTCCACTGAGTCCACACCATTTTGAACATTTCTCGAAATGGACGACGCTCGTGCGAGCGATAGCACATTTAACGCATATCGCAGACTGCTTCCATCGCCCGATGAGAGGCACCACTGGTAGCTGCAATGGATGGCATTACTGCACAGTGCCACGCACTGAAGACGAGCTTTCCAGAGCAAGGAAATCAATCTTCCGCTGTGTGCAACAGGCAGCTTATGCAAGTGAGATCAAGGCCATCAACAAGGGAGAAGACCTTCCTAGGGTCAGCACCCTCAGGAAGCTAAACCCCGGGATGGACAAAGACGACTTGCTCAGGATCGGTGGTCGGCTAGGGAATGCAAAATTAGATGAGAATGAACGAAACCCCCTCATAATCCCAAGCCAGAGCCACATCGCAATCTTACTCGTGCGCCACTACCACGAGAAGGTCAAGCACCAAGGTCGGCACTTCACAGAAGGAGCAATCCGATCTGCAGGGCTGTGGATCGTTGGAGCAAAGAGGTGCATCGCCAGCACAATCCACAAGTGTATCCGGTGTCGCAAGCTACGTGGAAAACAGGAAGAACAGAAAATGGCAGACCTCCCAGCCGATCGACTCAGTGTGGAACCTCCCTTCACCTCTGTAGGGATCGACGTGTTCGGACCGTGGACAGTCATCTCCCGCCGCACCAGAGGAGGGCTCGCGAACAGCAAACGTTGGGCAGTGCTGTTCACCTGTATGAGTACACGAGCAGTGCACATCGAAGTCATCGAGTCCATGGACTCTTCGAGCTTTATAAATGCACTCCGGAGATTCTTCGCCATCAGAGGGCCAGCCAAGCAACTCCGTTCTGATTGTGGAACCAATTTCATAGGAGCATGTAAAGAGCTTAAGATCAATACGGAGAATGTCGAAGATTATTCTGTCAGGAAATACCTTAGTGACCAAGGCTGCACATGGATCTTCAATCCTCCCCACTCTTCGCACATGGGTGGAGCCTGGGAACGCATGATCGGGATTGCTCGACGCATTCTCGACTCCATGCTATGTGATGTCGGGTCCACACGGCTCTCTCACGAGGTCTTGACCACTCTCATGGCCGAGGTCTCAGCCATAATTAACTCAAGACCCCTGATCCCGTCTCAACCGACCCGGAGTCACCATTCATCTTGACTCCTGCTACACTTCTTACCCAGAAGACAGATGTGCTCACAGCACCTACCGAGGAGGCCAGCACTGCAGACCTCTACAGACGTCAATGGAGACAAGTGCAGAGCTTCGCGAACACGTTCTGGCGTCGCTGGAAAAACGAGTACCTTACGACACTCCAAGTGCGCAACAAGTGGCAGTCTAATAGACCAGACATCCAAGAAGGCGACCTCGTCCTACTGAAGGACAACCAAGCCAAACGGAATGAGTGGCCAATGGGCCGCATCCTCAAGTCGATTCCAAGTGCCGATGGAAAAGTTCGAAAGGTCGAGGTTATGATTGCGAAGCAAGGTGTCGCAAGAACTTTCATCAGGCCCATAGTCGAGATAGTACTACTTCTCTCTCGCAAAGATATGGACAAATAAGTCGACCCGTTGAAGTTGTTATACACTTGTTTATGAGATAGGAAATAAATGGTGGTATCTCCTAGATACCAGACGGGGAGTGTCTTGCCTCACGGCAGATGGGGAGCGTACGTTAACAGGAAGTTCCTGTTTTTTGATGCTAATGTTGGTCACGTGACCAGGAAGTGACGATGTTAGATTTCCACTGTACCACGCGGGCGTCAGCCATTACTCAGATAAGTCAAGATGGCGGCACGCATCGCATCTCAGTGAGACCACAGCCGCACTTGTCCATTGTGGGAGCTTAAGAAGCATTATCTGTAAGTTGTTTATATTCCTCTAATATTGGAAATGCTGTTGTAATGTTGGAATGACCGTTATAGCAATGTAAATGCCTTTATGGTGCCGTTAAGTTGTTGTAGTAAATACGAGGCCTAGTTAGTAACGAAGCCTGTGACTTTCCTTATTGTGGATGTTACTTGTGATTTAGTAGGTCGAGTCAGACTTGTGCCTATGTTGCGATCCTGAGAGTGATGACGAAGTATCTCATCCACAGTTTAGTGTTAAGTGTAATGCTGTACATTTGGGGTGCAGTGGGATGAATACACTATGCCTGTATGCAACGCATCAGCTTGTGCCTTTGTCTAGTTGTTCAGGGGTAATGTGGGGGCCTGGTCCTTCCAGGATCTATTGTTATCTGAGACAATGTTCTGATGCTGTGGTGTTCATTGTGTGGGTGTTTCCGAATTATAACAGATGCTGTATCTGTGTTTTCTCACCAGTTTTACCTGTTACAATCAATAAATGACGATCGGAGTTGGACGGTCATCCTGGCTCCAAGGGTTTATTGAACACATGGTTATCTACTCGACTAGCGGTACAACGCAGCGCACAGCGAGGCCGAGATACTAATTGCTGAATTAACACTGGAGCTTTTGGCTAAAAATATTGCCACTTAACACATTCATGTATATCTAGGCTATCCGCTGTTACTGTGTTTGGCCAGACTCGTTGGTGTTTTGAATGTTAGCATGAAATACACGGCACACGAACTGCAAAAGACAGCCAACCTCCTTACACTACTGTACGCACTGTGTATGCAAATTATCTGACACACATATATGCCAACGGCAGTCAACTACACAAATTAGACCAAGAATGAGAAACAATATGAGCAAGATGGTAGAATAAAAATGAACTTGAAAAAAAATCGGTTGTTAAATAAAAGTCGGGGTAGAGCACTCGTTATACCATAATTCCACTCACTGTGAAAACATTACGTGGAGCATTAGTTAATGTATGCACCATTACGCTAAATTATATAAATTACATGAATACATGGCAGGGTAAATGGGACATTGCCTTCAATGCCGACAGTAGAAAGCAAACAAATCTATTTGTATGTGTGTGTGTTTAGGGCTCATGTATCTCTGGTCTATAATTTTAACAAGGATGAAACGATGGCATGAAAAATCCATTGGCAGCTGGTGATAACAAAGCACTCGTTCGAGCCACGAAAAGACAGTTAGAGCACCAGAGCAGCTGACATCATTGAGAGTCAAGCGATCTAACCTCTGGCTCCCAGAATGTACTGAACATTTATTTGGAAGGGCTGAGGGAATGGAGCACACCCCATTTATCACATTTTTTTCTTCAGTGGATAACCGTGAACGAGTGTAAATTGACCCAAATGGGCACCTCTACCAACCATCTGATCGCAGCTGAACACTCATCTCTTCCGTAATTGCACCAATACGACAACTAAATGTACCAGCTGCCACTGAAGTGAACGTAACCCGGGTGTACTTTGTGGGTTCCTTTTGCTCTTTCCTTGACTGAGTGAGTGTGGCGCAATCCACATTGCTAGGCAGCGTGCGTCTTTAACACCTGTTTGCATGTTAAACTTGTTTCGCACCGTACGTAGCCAACCGTACTAATCGGAGGTGCGGGGGAAGGACAACAAACTAAACACAAAAAACAGTTTTAAAGAAATTAGTTTTAAATCTTGATTGAAAGTGAACGCGCATGATGCAGTGACCGTCTTTGTTCGATGGCTCGCCAAAAGCCATTGCGTGGATGGCCAGAGAGGTATTGTGGTTCATTTGTGGCAAGTACTTTGTGTGTCATGAGCCGGACCCTATAATGTATTAGTTCAGCAACCGGAAGACAATGCAGGTCAGCAAGGACTGGACAGACATGGTCGGATCTTGCAATACCCTTCACGACACGTGCCAGATAAGTTTTCTCCTCACCTTTGTTTTTTGGCAAGGCTTAACCCTCATCCTTGGTTTACTTGCCGTTGTCAAGTAGCTGTCTCTTTCAAAGAGAATCCCCCCCCCCCCCCCCATGCAGAAATATCAGTAACGGCCTCTGGCATCTCACACCAACTAAGGCTGCTTGGAACCAATTGGCTTATCGACCAGGCGGAGGGTTATTTAATAAATCACAAATGTGAGAGATCAGCATCGAGTCCAGTCGATGCTTTCCCTTGCTGGTTGCTTGCCAAGGCTATCTTTAGCAACGTCTGCAATGCAAATTCCCCACCTATAATGCAGAGATGTTTCTGTGATTTATTGTTCCGAGTAAGAAGCAAATCTTGACGGCTCCTCTTTTACATTAAGCTATAAATCTAAGCGCAGAAAAAAGATTACACCTATGATGCTGGTTGTAATTACGAGCGAAACGTCACTATAATCGAATTGTAAATGTTGTGGGTTTACTCTCCACCACACCGGTGTGCTGAACTAGCAACGAATTGGCATGTTTTTTTTCAGTGGCAAACCTTGCTAATTGACTGCGTCGGGTGGTGGTGGGTTTAACGACACATTTATATTTACACAATCTCACCCAAAAACCTTTATTATGGATATTGGTCGTGAAGCTTACGTTAAACCAAAATGACACCTAACAATATTCCCTTCACTCGTGCACGATTAGAATGACCATGTGAGATATGCATCGTAAAAACGTGTGATGGGAAGCACATCAAAATGTGTTACGAAGAAGGGCCATTGCAATTAACACACGTGTTGAGATGTCTATGCTAATGTGCTTTGTACCACTGCCAACACAAAAGCAGCAGCAGCAAATAATGTTTCATTTAATTCGAACTTAGCCATGTTAAATTATCACATCATGGCAAAATCCGAAAAATCTGAAAAAGATCTGAAATTGTCCTTAAAATCACAATCTGAAATCAATTTAGGCTTTTGCAACCAATATTATCCATAATATAAGTTTTTAGGTTAGATTGCATAAATATACATGAGGTTTGTCACATAAACTAACGCGCCAATCCGTTACTAGTATAACACACCGGTGTGTTGGAGAGTAAACCCACAACATTTACAATTCGAGTACTGTGACGTTTCACCAGTAATTACCAGCATCATCAGGCAAAAGCCAGAGTTGTGGAGAAATCCTCCTGTTTCAGTATCGAGGGGGTAAATGTGATGTAACTTGTGAGCCAATCAGGTGCACAGGGCAAAGGGGGGTTTAATGAATACATATAAATTACAATGAATATCCAATAAGGGTTGGGTTATTCATTGAGTAATCGACAAACATTATGCATGCACACTATGAATGCACGCCATTCATTAACATCCTGCCGTTTTTGGATCTAAGAAATCGCAATACCTGTTATTGTCTGCTCAATTTAATCATCATCGACGTATGGTGACCTGTATAGGCATGCAGTTAAAGTGTATTACTTGATAATTTGCTTCCAAGCAGCACTAAGCCTGTAGCTATCCGAACGGTTAAAATTATTTTCATCTCTCAATTTCTATATATTCTCTAATTAGTTTTGGCCAGTACTAACCTGTTTTGCACAGAGCTTCAACATTATATCTTAATTTGGCTAAGGCAAGTGTATAGAAAAGGTTTGGTTAAATTGTTTTATTAATAAATAATGTCTTAATTACACACATGAACAAAGTTGAGGCCTAGTGCCCCCTGCAACCAGACCTCCCTTGCCTGGTTTTCCTACCCGGGTGTCCCTGCCTCCATGAGCAAACGAAACGTTGATACCATGGTATAGACCCAAGTCACTGATCATCATTAGCCAGTGACGTCACGTCACGGTCGAAGAGGCCCACGTTTTAACGACGAGTCATTTTGCCAAACCCTTTGATAAATTTGCTAGTCGTCTGCAGAGTAATTCCTCAACAGCAATATCATTTTCAAATAACCGTTAATGCATAGAAAATCACATTCACAAGATGTCTAGTGACCCACTTGCCTTAGACAGATGGACAGAGATAATGTGTAAACGCTTTCATGGTTCATTGGAATGCGTTAAAACGGCACTGAGCCGCACACGGACGGTGCTCACGCCTATCTCTACTTGACAGTAAACACGAGTGGCCGTTATATTTTATTTTGTGGAATTTCATTTCGCAAACAAGCTACACCGTTTCACAACAAAATTGCTGCACTGTGCACGGGCCAGACGCAGGCTAATGTTATGCTGATTGAAAAATAAAAATCCGTACATTACCGCGAAGAAATATATCAGTTTTTGTGTGTCTATCAATGGGATGCATGAAATGAGCCAGCAGGGCCTCTGTTATCCATTTTTAAAAACTATCGACTGCAGCTGCTTCACAGAGGGTGCACTGACAGGAGACATTTGGGCCACCCACGCACATACAAGGATTCACCATATCGGCAGCACAACTCCCATCGGAGCTCGCTTGAATTTCCAATGCTGAAAGTGGAAATAATAATTGAAAAAAAACAATAACCACCAGTCGCTGTAAGCGCTTGCTTGTTACGGTGATAATGGGAAAACTATTGTGTACAGTATTCAAATTAAAGTGGCTAAAGCACCTTAGCCTCATCGCCTCCGTTGTTGCCTATTGTGGTAGCAGTAGAACGGGTCCCCACTGCTGGCGCTGAAGCCTCACAACTCATGAATTGCAAATGGTGGAACACGGTCCAATGCAGACTGTGAATCAGTTTAACACGTAGCAGTAGGTTTTCGCGACCAATATTATCCATAAACGGTTTTTGGGTTCGATCACGTAAATATATGTCGTTAAACCCGCCATGTTAATTGGCTGCGTCGGGTGGTGGCAGGTTTAACGACACATTTATATTTATGTGATCTAACCTAAAAACCTCTATTACGGACTGTGAATGCCCCACTGCAACGGGGTGGCAGGAGCCAACGTGGAGCTCCAACGTGAATTGCGCGCCCAGAAAGAAGTCTCTTTCTTCAAAAGAAAGTTGAGAGTTGTATTTTATTTTTAAATATTGCCTGGAGTGATAGCCATGGTTAAGAGGTGGAATAATAATAATCCCGAAGAGGAATTCTGAATACACTGAAATAAATCCTGCCATTGTCACGCAACATTGTGGAAGGCTGTGGGATATTTTTTTTTCAGTGTTGCTTAGCAGGTTCCCGGTTTAGTCGATCAGTCTTCTTTTGGGCGAGGCCAATTTGATATTAGGAATCATTTTCATAAATAAATAGATAAGTATAAAAATTTAACAACCAAAACTATGGACAATGGAAATATAGTGAACAATCCAAAATAGCAATATGCATGCTAATTTGGATTGCACCTCCGATTAACACGGTTGGCTATGTACGGTGTGGAAGAAGTTCAGCGTACATACATTGGTGAGAGAAACTCAAGTGTAGCATTAAACAGAGCGTTTATAACATCAATGATTCAAATAGCATTTTCTATTTTTAATCGACAGATTTTCCAAAAGTGCCAACTTTAAGTTCAAGTGACAAATGGTTTTAATAATCGGCATTCACGTGTATTTCAGTACACTTAGTAGTCATCAGGCAGTGCCTTCGATGCAGAAAACTTTTAACTATTTTGTTTCACTAGGTATAGGCCGTAAGGTGAAGACGTTTTACGTTTAATCCCGTTCCCATATATGGGGCACTAAATTCTTTTCATTCTAATAAAAAGATCTATTGCTGTTGGCCGTGAAAATAAAAGTTCTCCATGTCTAATCCTGCAGTTTATTTTTTATTATTGTTTAAAGTCGGCAATATTTCTTTCCTCGCGTAATAATATTTTGATCATCAGTGATGAGGCTTTGCGTCACGTGCTTCCCGCTAGACTAATAAGGTGGCTGCTTTTTTGGGACGAGAGGTAAACAGTCCAAGATGTCTGCGCCCTTGTTGTCAATATCGAGTAGTGAAGAGGAGGAAATTACGGCCAGACCTCCTTCAAAAGTCCGTAAAAGTATTTTAAACAATGCTTCATGCATTTCACATCCATAAAGAAAGAAGAAACAAAGTATTTTACATGGACACGTTGGGATATATTCAGAAACTGCGTCAAACGGTGGCTTTTTTTGCAAGGTGAGAATCGGAGAATAGCAGAAACATACAAATTGTCTAGAAATCGAGTTTGACAATGTTCCCAAAGACGCTGGGTTTCACTCCACTTGCTACAGGCGTTTCATTGACAAAAAGCGCTTGGATGCGGCCGAGAAACGGGCCACACAGCGTCCTGAAGCTCAAGATCAAGGCCAGTCTGTGCCATCGGGTAGTAACGGTAGTATCACTGCAGTTGATTGTCCCGCAAAAAAACTTAGGTCCAGGACCGGCCTGCCAGTAGCTTGTGCTGGTCCTGTGCTTTCTGCCTTGTGCATAATTTGTAAGAAAACGGACAAGTACATTACTGTGGGAGGCAAACGCCAGAAGGACCATCTTTCACAGGCAGAAACGTCAGCACGTAGGTAAAAACAAAACACACACATACACACGTTTGAACTTGTATTCCCTTATGCTGGGTACCATGGCTAACTTTCAATTACAATTACATAATTTATGTAATATTTATTTTACAGTCAGAGACAGATTTGCATTGTTTTGCATACAGCTACAGCCAGAACACTCAATATTGTTTAACTCTTAACACAGTTAAATTTCGATTTAAAGCTTTCGTGACTGCAGGGATTCATCTTCTTGGTTCTTTCGGTAAAGTCATCACGTAGAAGGGAAGTAATAAAATAATAAAAATAAAACACAATAATTCTCACGACGTTTCAGCCACAACGCAAGCAGCCGTCCTCAGGTGAAAACCAGGTCTGTCGAGGCGACAGAGTCTGAATGCTCCAAGCTCGTGTGCTGTTTCATTCAGACTCTGTCGCCTCGACAGACCTGGTTTTCACCTGAGGACGGCTGCTTGCGTTGTGGCCGAAACGTCGTGAGAATTATTTTATTGTTTTATTTTTATTATTTTATTACTTCCCTTCTACGTGACTTTACCGAAAGAACCAAGAAGATCTTAACACAGTTTTTATTAGTTTAATTAGTATTTATTTATTTACAGGCAATTTGCTGAAAGCTGCTGAGATGAAGGAAGACACTAGCATTCTTGTGCATATTCGAGACAAAGACTGTCTCTGGAGGTGCGATACCACAAGGCCTGTTATAGACAGTACACCAGGTTCTTGACAAAGTCTAGTGCATCAGTTATTGTGACCTCAGAAGAACAGTGAGTTAGCAATATTTTATATTAATAAATATTAATTAATAATTCCCTCACATTTTCACATTTCAAAAGTAGGAGGTTGGCCCGTGATTTCCCCCAGCTGGTGTTTCACTACCCCAAGAAGCGCAACATAAGTGAGATGGTTTTCGTTGAGACATTGTCTGCAGATAAGCTGATAGACAGGCTACCTCATCCATCAGGTACAGAAACAACGGAGTCAACTGAGGTAACTAGCGAAAGTGACTGTGAAAACAGGGCTAGTGCAAAAGCTGGTCCACAAAGACCAAGTTCAATGGCCTCCATCAATACTGCAGAGGACATGAGGACACTTTACAGTGCGGCATTAATATTAAAGATGCTGCTGTGTGACTCTCCCGGTATGAAATGTCCGTGGCCACCCACATCAGATGATCTAAATGTGAGCGAGGCAAAATCTGTCATTCCAATTGAACTGTACAATCTGATTTCCTGGATTATTGGTGCAACTGAGGAACCAACACTGGCCCATTATGTTGATATTCCAGATGATTTGAACCTAAAAGTGATATGTATCTCTCAATACATTGTGTATCTTGCATCTAAGGGTCGGAGGCAGACCCCTAAATCATTGTGTCTTGGTCTAACGGTTCGCCATTTAACAGGTTCATCACAATTTGTGTCACTTCTAAATAGACTAGGACATTGTGCAGCATGGGACACAGTTGTCAGTCTAGACACTAGCCTTGCCCAACTTCAACTAGTAGAGGGCAGAGACAAAATACCAAAGGGATTCTCAAAGAAGGTTCCTACAGTACTTGTGTGGGACAATATTGACTTTGCGGAGGAGACACTGTCAGGTCGTAGAACTACCCACCACACAAATGGGATTATGCTGCAAAGTTCTGTAGTTGAACCTGTGTCAACAACAAACAGACAACCACTACAGAAGGGAAAAACCTCATTGAAAGTACCCCCTAGCATCCCTGTCGAACAGTACCATCAGTCTAATAGACAAGGACCACGTAACTTGTTTCATCAGGAAAGTGTTCCATTACAGGCGGACACATACAAATTGAACACGGTGTCTGCTGTACAAACTGAACTGGCATATGTTTTTGTAAAGTCCATAGATGCTGAAAGATGCACAATACCAAGCTGGACAGGTTTACATACATTACTTCAAAGTGATGGCACTCTGCAAAAGTCAGCACTGTATTATCTTCCAGTCATTGAGGCTTCACCGACAGAGATGTCAACAGTAAACACAATTCTGAAGCGAAGTGTCCAAATTCATAATCAGCTAGAACTGGACCATATAGTGTTAGTTTTTGACAAAGCTATATATGCCAAAGCTCAGCAAATCTGCTGGAAAGATGATGACTTTACTCAGCGTAAAGTGATTAGACGAGGTGAATTTCACACATGCATGTCCTACCTGAGCATTCTAGGAAAAAGGTTTGGAGATGCAGGACTGCAAGACATACTCATTGAGTCCAAAGTTGTTGCCCCAGGATCCATAAATGGAGTGATCAATGAGCTATTTTCTTTGATGGCATGGCAGTCATTCAAGCCATTTGGTCAATACCAAGTACCTTTGGAGAGCTTGCAGAGACCATACTGCAGTACATAGTCAAACTTTCTCTGAAACAAACTGTACACGGATAGACTTTGTGATTGACCAGTATCCAAAAATGAGTATTAAAAACCTAGAACGGTCACGTAGAGCTGGTGGTGGTACACAACTGGTGAAAATTTATGGACGGGATCATAAGACATCAACACAATGGAAAAAGTTTATATCAGATGGAACAAACAAAGAAGCACTGGCAGAATTCCTCTATGTTGTGTGGCGAGAGGCTGATATTACCACTGTGGGAAAGGACTTAAGCTTGTACATAGCACATGGAGACCTGTGTCACTGCGTGACTGTAATGGAGGATTTACATACTCTCAGTGCTGTTGAAGATCTGACATGTGATCATGAGGAATGTGACACCAGGGTGTTTTTACATGCACAATATGCTGCACAGGAACATCAAACTGTAGTCATCAAGAGCCCTGATACTGATGTGGCAGTGATTGCTTTAAGTCTGCAGCCAGATTTACCATGTAGGTTGTATTTTTTCACGGGGGTTGGCAACAAAACAAGGCTCATTGACTTAGCTCAGGTGTCGGCAGCTCTTGGCACAAGTGTCTGTTTGGCACTTATTGGGATCCATACCTTCTCAGGTTGTGACTCTACAAGTGCCTTTTATGGCAAAGGCAAAAGAAAGGCATTTTCTGTTGCTTGTGAGAAAGAGGAATATCTGACTGCTTTTACAAATCTGGGTAGCAGTTTTAACCTAGACCAGTCTACCCTTGAGCTACTTTGCACATGTGTGCCACCTGTATGGGCAGTCATCTGCTGAAAATGTGAACGATGCAAGATACAAAGCATTCTGTATGGCATCGTCAGCTTTTCCAGAACTATCCATGCCCCTTACAAGTGACGCCCTGTACCAACACTGCAAAAGGGCAAACTACCAAGCAGCCATAATGAGACATTCTCTGAAAGGTATAATGTGTGCCCCTTCACCCGTCGGCAATGGATGGCACCTCGAGGATGGTGAGTTAACAGTGACCTGGATGACTAGAAATCCTGCCCCTGAAAGTGTGTTGCAGGCAGTCCACTGCAGTTGCAAGCATAGCAAATGTGAGACTGGAAGATGTTCCTGTATGTCTGCAAGACTGTCTTGTACTGATTTATGTCGGTGCCAAAATTGTGCAAATGTTTCACAGGAAACAGAAGACCTACATGGGATGATGGCTCTGATAGTGATAGGGATGATACCGATGAGTAAATATGCGCTGTCTTATAATTTAAGGTGATTTTGAGCTGTAAAGAATCTGTGGTAGAATTGTAATTTTTTTGGCAGCATTCCAAAACAAGGGGACGTTGTAGCATTTGGAGTCATTTCAGCCAACTTGGGCCAAAGTGTGCTTATATTTGTATCTTTCTGTGATTACACAGTACCTACTGAAAATTTTGATGTACAAAACATCACAGTTTTGCTAAATTTAAAATGTTTATGTTTAATTTTGCTTAGTGCCAATCCGTGAAGTTGAAGCATATTTTCTACAAATTTGCCATATTTCATGGTCTACATTCACACTTGAGTATATAATGCACCAAAACCTGTCTCAAGTGTTTAGGTACATGTATAAGTGTCAGTTTGAGAGATATTTGGTGTTGCTAAAATGTATATAAATAAAGTTACAAACAAAACCAGCAGCATAAGATTTTCGTTTTTTCCAATTCACAATTATATACATTTATGGATTTTGAAAAAAAACTGCAGGGTATTTTGTGGAGAACTTTTAACATAAAGTCGAAAATGGTTTTGTCTATGAAAAAATTCATTTAAAAAGTAGTTCCCAGGTGTGGGAACGAAAATCATTTTCTAGCCACTTTTTCCTTGTTCACCTTACGGCCTAAAGGCCCATTGAGCTATATAGCTCTTTTTCATGAGTGACCTGGCCACAAATGATTGCTCAACGAAGTGGCTTCTTATCATGTAGAAATTTATAGCAGCCAAATACTCTAAACGCATGAAGGAAAATCTGAAGGACCCGGAGAAAAATACACGCGACCACAAGGAGAACATGCAAACTCCAAATATACAACAGGCATCAGGGTCGGGATCGAACCCACGACCTCCCTGTATACCAGGCGAGGTAGATAACATCTCACCAACGTGGCACCCCATCTCGCCAATAAAAATGGCAGGGGTCGGAACATTAAAATTGGCGGTTCTGCCCCGCCAGTGAATTTGACAAAGACAAGCAGTTGCAATCCAATTGCTGCAGTTTCTTGTACGACCGATGAGCCACACCCAATCAACCTGTTTCCACTTCGTAGAGTGTTAAAATAATCACACTCCCAGAAGGCCGTGTGGTTGATTTGATGTGCTTAAAATAAAATATTCGTATTTGTTTTATCATGGATGGACAGATATGGGAAGGAGACGTACTGTCTGCTTGTTTATTTTGTTACGGATATAATTAGTATGCACGGTACATATTTTGGATGGGTCTCCTCAGAAATATTCTGGCTCTTCAAATAATCATCATTATCATTACGATCCATGGGCAGATAGCCCCATAGGTATCCACTGCACATTTCGTCATTTATTTTAACTTACCTCTCTGTCTTGTGCAAATATGCTCAAGTAGTGCACATCTTTCTGGCACCAATCTTTTATGTCGTTAAGCCATTCTCCATTAGGTGTTCCTCTCTTTCAGGTTCCTTCCATTTTTCCGAACAACAGCACACTTACAATTTTCCTGTTGTCGTCCATCCTACATAATGAGTCCAAACAGTGCTAGTTTCCTTCTCATCACAGACTGCATAATCAGGTTGTCTTCTATATGTGTAATGCGAGCAAGGATTGAGGGGGGGCGGAGTCTGGGTCACGTGAGGAGAGGGAGGAGTTAGGGTCACGTGGGGGAGAGGATTTAGGGGGAGAACCGGAAGGGGTTCAGGGAGTTGAGACGGAGTGAAACGGGAGGAGGCGACGCTGGGCAGTACGGGGAGAGTGGCGCGATCGCCACGCATCGGGAGACGTCGGCACCGTCAGCTATCGGTGTCAGGACGCAGAGGGCTAGCGGGCTGTGGAAGGCTAGCTGCAGAGCGGAGCAGTAGTGAGGCTGCAGAGTGGAGCAGCAGTGGGGCTGCAGGGCGGGGCAGCAGTGAGGCTGCAGAACGGAGCAGCAGAGTGGCTGTGGAGTGATCGTCGGAGGAGACGCGGGCCTGAGCGAGGACGCTGTGTGAGTGAGATTCTACGAACCCAAATAAAGGACAACGGAGATCGACACTGAGAAAGAGTCCTTTATTACAATGGTGTCAGAAGTGAAACGGCACGTCAAAACAGCTCAGAAGAAAGAACGTCCCTGCACCATCTTCTGCAGCATCTTCTGACGACGACCTCCCTCCAGCGGTGGAGCCACCGACGATGAAGGGGGGAAGCGACGCTGGTACGAGCGACGGTCCGGGCGTGCAGGACGTTGCCGCTTCGGTGGGTCCATCCGCGCGAGTGGACGCTGATGAAGGATGGCGACAGGTGGCGGCCCAACTGGAGGCACTGAAGACGGTGTTGGCGCAGTTGTGCGACCTTGTGACGCCGGCGACGACTTCGGGAGGTCCAGCGGGGAACAGCGGGCCGGGTCTTGCCGTCGCCGTCAGCCCTCTCCACCACGCGGCACGAGGACGCCATCTTGGGCGTGGCCGCGGAGGAACGGCGGGAAGCCGCCATCTTGCACTCTCCACTGCGGGGAGCCGCCATCTTGAACACGTTGCGGAGTGACGCCATCTTGTCGCTGCCGCACGAGCCACCATCAACGGAGGACGGCGGAGCAAGGACCCGCAGCCATCATTTAACAACTGTTAAAGAGTTCTCCATCGGAGGCGATTGGAGCTCGTTCGCCTGCCGATTTCAAGCGGCTATACGATCCGCCAAATGGACGGGCGCGGAGGCCCTACCAACACTTCTCGACGACGAGTCCGTCAAGTTCTTCCGCTTCATCAAGGCCGACAAGAAGAAGACGCTGCAGGGTGTCTTCGAGGAAATGGCGGATGCGTATGAGCCTCCAGATGATGCCCATCGTAGATTTGTACAGTGGCAACAGGCGCCCGAAAAATCGCCGGTGGCATTCCGGGGCGCCGTTTTAGAACTGGCGATGGCCACATATCCCGAGACGGAGCCGGATTTGTTGGAACCTCTCGTGTTGGGCAAGATGCTGGAATTGTCTAGAGACTTGGGGATCCCCATGCCGGTGTGCAGCCATGATAATGTAATAATCCCTCGGAGACGGCTTCGGAATCGGTCCTCTTTATTTTCACCTCCACGATACACTTTACTCACACACACTCCGTTGCTGGCAGACAACAGAGAGCAGGCAGACTTCACACCAGTTCCCACCGCGCACGTGGCACCCAGAGCCCCGTACGCGCGTGGCTCTCGCTCTGTTTGTTTCCCAGTCTGCTCTCGATCGTTCTCTCTCACTCTCTCTTAATCCCTTCGTCACATGGTCCCCCAGCCAATCCTCCATGGACAGCCTCGACCATTCTCGATGGTTCCCTGTCACTCCCGGGACCACGTCTCTCATCCGGATCCCCTTTAGCTGGGGCCCCGAATGGCTAGGCCAATCACTCCTGATGACATGCCGTGATCACGCCGGGCCCACGCTCCCTATCTCAACCCTTATTGGCTACAAAGCAGGACCGGCAAGCCAATCCCCACGTGAACCCTCTATGGCTGTTATTACAATAAGTTGACGTCCCGGGCTGCAGCTAAGTGCTTGGATGCTCAATTTAACCTCCGACGCTGGAAACAGGTGTCAGCTTGGACGGAGGGCCCCATCGTTGAAGGCGGTGCTATGGGTGGGATCCTAAGAAGGCGGTCTACGTTCCTGATGACAAGGGTCCGCAGGAGTTGACGGCCGCCTCCGCCCAGTGGCCTGCTCGGGGGGGAACGGGGCTGAGGTCCGGGCCGCCGACACGGGAGCGTCGGGACAGAGGGGGTGAATTACTGGGGGTTCGGAAAATTTCGTTCTTGCCGTCGCCCTGGGGCCGGTCTGCCCCTGTTTGCCAGGTGCAGGCGCTGTCCGAGGTATCTGTTGACATTCCACCTGGTTCGCAGATGCTTATCCTGTTGAGATATCGGAAACCAGTGCCTGGATTGAGGGAGCGGCGGGGGTTTTGTTATCACCGTCCACGGCTATAACGGGCGGTTCGGCGCTAGTTGGGGCACAAACGATTGTCTGGCCGGGCCAGCCTCCGGAACGGTTTTGGCTCACGCCACGACCGCGTTCACGGCCCATGACGACCGGGGCCGCCGGGACATGGTAGGGGGGGTTTCGGGGCCAACGGGGCAGGATGATCGATGGGTTGCCGAGTTGTGCGGGGAGAATTCATCCCTGACCGGAGAACAACGGTCCGCACTTCGCGCGCTGTTGCTAAGCTATTCCGACGTGTTCAGCTCGGATGATTTTGACTTGGATCGCACATCCTTGCTTTCCCACCACATTGATATGTGGGACGCCGCTCCGATTTGGTTGAACTCGCATCGGTTGAGCCCAACGAAGCGGGATCAGGTTCGCGGTGCAGTGGAGGACATGCTGGCCACTGACATAATATCCCCGTCTAACAGTCCATGGGGCGCGCCGGTAGTCTTTGTGAAGAAGAAGGATGGGAAACTGCGATTTTGCGTCGATTTTCGAAAATTAAACAAGGTGTCCGTGGCAGACGCGTACCCCTGCCGCGTATGGATGATTCCCTCGATGCCTTGTCCGGAGCGAAGTTTTTTTCAACGCTTGATCTCTCCTCGGGATTCTGGCAGCTTCCCCTGGATGATTCCTCGAGGGAAAAGACAGTTTTCCGTACGCCGCAGGGCTTATTTCAGTTTAATTGCCTTCGAATGGGCTTAAATGCGGCCCCCACCACTTTTCAGCGGTTGATGGAGCTGGTGTTAACGGGTCTGCAGTGGGAGACATGTTTGATTTATTTAGACGATGTCATCGTCTTTAGCCGCACATTTGACGAACATTTACAGTGATTGGAGACGGTGTTTGCTAGGATGCGCTCCGCCAATCTAAAATTTAAACCCAAAAAGTGTCACCTACTGCAACGATCCGTGCGTTATTTGGGACACATAGTCAGTGTGGACGGGGTGGCCACGGACCCAGACAAGACGGCGTGCGTTCGCAACTGGCCAACCCCGGCCTCAGTAGGGGACGTACGTCACTTCCTCGGGTTCGCCTCATATTATCGCAGGTTCGTTCCGAACTTTGCTATGATCGCTAGGCCCTTGCACCTCCTTACGGGAAGGGTCGGAGGTTCAGTTGGGGACCGCCGGAGGAAGCGGCGTTTGAGGGCCTACGCGATCGGTTGGCGACGGCGCCGACATTGGACTATCCGGATTTTGATCGACCTTTTATTCTGGATACGGACGCTAGTGACACCGGATCGGGGCCGTTCTGTCACAGTCCAAGGGCGGCGTGGAACGCGTGGTAGCCTACGGTAGCCGCGTGCTGTCCCCGGCAGAAACCCGCTACTGCGTTACTCGCCGCGAACTATTGGCTATTGTCTATTTTCTCCGCCAATATCGGCCGTATCTATACGGCCGTTCGTTTATTGTGCGCACGGACCATGCGGCTCTGCAAAATGCCCTGAGAGTTGACCAACCATCTGGCCAACTGGCACGATGGTTGGAGACCCTGCAGGAATTTTCCTTCGACATTCAATATCGGAAGGGGTCGCGTCACGCGAACGCGGACGCGCTCTCCAGATTACCGCAGGGGTCCCCTTGCGCTTGCGCGTTGGGTACGAATAGGTGTACGCCGGTTCAGCTACCCCCTCGGCCTGTCGTGTCAGCTGTCGAGGTGCCTGGGCTCCGGTGTGCCCAGGACCGGCCAATGGGGTTCTGAACCTGCCGCGCTCGGTATGGATTCGCGAGCAATTGCTTGATGACTCGTTGGGGGCTTTACGGAGTCGGGCTGCGAAGGGAGCGGGGGGACTGCTGTCCGGTGGGACGCCGGGGGCCGTTCTCCGGGATGGGTTGCTCATGTGGAGGCAGGGGTTGCATGACCGCTGGCGTCTAGTGGTACCATTGTCGTTACGGTACGAATTGATTCGGACTCTGCACTGCGACACTTTATTACATCTCGGGGTGCAGAAAACTTTGTTAACATTGCAGCGAGACTACTTCTGGCACGGCATGACGACGGATGTCGTCGGACACATTCGGGCGTGTCCCGAGTGTGCCCGGCGGAAGCCGCCTAAAAACCCATATGTGCCGCCGGTGCAGTCTATACAGGTGTCTCGGATCAACGAGTTGGTGGCGTTGGATATTTTGGGACCCTTCCCGCCATCCGCTAGGGGCAATACATTTTTGCTGGTCGGGGTGGAATATCTTTCCCGCTGGCCGATGGCTTGGCCCTTACCCGACCAGTCGGCGGCGTCTATCACGGACGCCTTCCTGTTTGGATATGTACTGGATAAAGGGGCGCCGGAAAGGCTACTCACGGATCAGGTGCGAAATTTTTCTTCTAAATTGTTGGCGGAAGTGTGCGCTGCTCTGGGAACCAAGAAGGTTCGTACGTCTCCCTACCACCCGCAGACGGATGGCATGGTGGAACGACTTAACTGGACGCTGTCGACCATGCTATGTCACACGGTTAACGAGAAACAAGCTGATTGGGATTTGCACATACCTGGGGTACTCTCCGCGTATCGGAT
The DNA here is from genome assembly GCF_018977255.1 of Callorhinchus milii. Lineage (NCBI taxonomy): Eukaryota > Metazoa > Chordata > Chondrichthyes > Chimaeriformes > Callorhinchidae > Callorhinchus > Callorhinchus milii. The sequence goes on along the minus strand of NW_024705469.1, from coordinate 8,463 downwards.
GACGCCTCATGCGTCCACAGGGTATTTTCCATTTTTTCTAATGTACGGCCGCGAGAATGTGCCGCCGGTGGACGTACAGCTGGGTACGGGGGTGAAGGGTCCTGTTAAGCCTCTCCCCGAACACATTCAAGACACTGTTCGACGCGTCACCGAGGCACGGGAGGGGGCCCGATTGGCTACTGCCAAGACTCAGGCGCGAAACGAACGTTGCTCGACAGGTAATGCCCCTGGCGAGTGGGGGACATGGCCTGGCTGCACTGCCCACAGGTGCGGCCGGGGACCACCCCTAAGCTTCATAAACCATGGCAAGGGCCGGTTAAGCTTATTGAGGTCCCTAACCCGCAGTCCGCGTGGGTTCGGTTCGGATCGCGGCGCTGGTACGTCCATAAGTCTCGGTTGAAGCCCTACGTGGCCCCGCGGACGGATGCGTCATCTTCTGATGTTGCCTTGCCTGTTGACCCTGCAAGCGCGCCTGTCGTGCCTTCTACAGACGAACCAGCCGTGACGCAGGCGGATGCGGTGAATCCTGCTCTGGGTGGCCTACCACAGCGACGGGGACACTTGACCCCGCTGCCCCTCCAACCCCACCACAGACACGGTTGTGGGAGACCCCGGACTTGGGTCTCTCTGGGGAACAGGACCTTTGCGTTGACGGGCCTCCAACAGCGGCGGGCGGTTCTAATCCCGTCGCTCTTAAAACCCCATCGCGTTCTCGGTCTGTGGGGGGCCACCGCCCGTTCAGGATGGGCCGGCGACCCGCACGCGTTCCAAATCCCTTTCCTTTCGTTGATTGTGTTCTTGTTCTTGTTGTTCTTGTTATCGTTGTTATATTCTCCGTTGTCCAGTGATGCCAGATGGTTAAAATGTTGCTCGCATTATTTTATCATATTTATTGCAGCCGGGGACGGCTGGGTTTTCATCAGGGGGGGGGGGTCGTGTAATGCGAGCAAGGATTGAGGGGGGGCGGAGTCTGGGTCACGTGAGGAGAGGGAGGAGTTAGGGTCACGTGGGGGAGAGGATTTAGGGGGAGAACCGGAAGGGGTTCAGGGAGTTGAGACGGAGTGAAACGGGAGGAGGCGACGCTGGGCAGTACGGGGAGAGTGGCTGATCGCCACGCATCGGGAGACGTCGGCACCGTCAGCCATCGGTGTCAGGACGCAAAGGGCTAGCGGGCTGTGGAAGGCTAGCTGCAGAGCGGAGCAGTAGTGAGGCTGCAGAGCGGAGCAGCAGTGGGGCTGCAGGGCGGGACAGCAGTGAGGCTGCAGAACGGAGCAGCAGAGTGGCTGTGGAGTGAACGTCGGAGGAGAAGCGGGCCTGAGCGAGGACGCCGTGTGAGTGAGATTCTACGAACCCAAATAAAGGACTACGGAGATCGACACTGAGAAAGAGTCCTTTATTAAATATGCACCCTTTTTCTTCTACGTTGGTCACTCTTTGGGTCCAGCTTAGATGCAGTATTTGCTTCTGTCGCAATGCATTTAGAGTGTCAATATCTTATCTCCGTCAGTCGTTTTTAATGTCCAACAGATTTGGCGGCATTGTCCCGAACTCTGATTTTGCCGGGATATAAGACTCTGAAGCATGACACTTTTGTTCGTCATTTGTCCACATTTTGTTAATTCAAAAGTGCAAACTCCACTGAGCACAGGTCGATGTAGCACACGTTGACACATAACAATTAAGCACTTAATTAATTCCTCGTTGTTTATCAGGATATAGGCATATAACGAAACATTACCTATCAATACATCCTAATTAGCCACAGCCTTAAACAGTGGAGTGCCGTCAATATATAATAACACATACAAATTATACATTTGTGAGAGTAAAGAGTTACAATAATATATACTAAACTGTATCTGGTTGTGAGAATGATTCTTCAACTTATCATGAGCTATCGTGTGATATTTGTCACACGACACAATTATGACTCAAACCCATGTGTTTAACTATAATAGAGGGTTGAAATGTTATCGTGGATCACTAGTATATTACTGCCACAGACGTTGAGCGGGATTATTGTGCGGACTCCACGGGGTGTTATAAGGTCCCCCATATCAGAGAGAATGGCTCAGCTTCGAGGCTTTGGACACATGCCGACATCCCTCTCCCTGTGCTTGCGTGATTGTTATTTTTTACAGGGTTTGTGTACCCCAAATATTTTTCATCCCAAAGCAAACAAGAGATGGAGACACAGAGAGACCTTGATCTCAATGAAAATGTTAGTAAACAGTCTTTTTATATATAAAAATGTCTACTTTTGTTGCGTTACCAATATGAAAAATACAAACAGCCCACAGTTTGCTTTGACAAAGGTTCACATTTCTACTTGTTTCTTTGTTTCCCCTCTCAAAATATTATACACACTTGCTGCAACCTTGCTCATTATGGATGCCACACTGCATATACGGCATACAGAATACAAGGGAGAAAAATATACGGTATAGAAAAATTAGGTACACACAACTTAGTTTAGATTGAGCAATTTTATTTCAGAAGCGTGCAGTGAATTTCCATTTGGTTTTTCTCTAAGCCTTCTTGGTCAACCTCTCAAGCCTTCCGCGTTCCTCAGTACTCCCTTGGCATTTCTCACACCCGCCTCACGCATGTTCAATTTAATCTTTTCACTGAAGCAGAATTAAGCTACCTTTGAGGAATTGTAGATTGTAGGCAAGGGCTACTGACAGGGTCGTTATTCCTCTATCGCTGACGGCAGTATAAAGTGAACACGTGTAGGTGGTAGAGGGCTTGTCGTATACAGGGCCTCCCTTAGACTGACTTAACCTCAAATGAGTACCTGGTTGAGGTGTGTAGTAATCATCGCCACTGGGGAGACAAAGGTGGTCGTGCGTGGGGCTGGCCACCCACCTCGTGTGCTGTCCCGGCTTTCATAGGTGCTCGCGACTAGCACTTGCCCCAACAGTCTGTTCAGGCGATATACGCGGGGGTCTTTGTCTTGGTTTACACATAGTAATTTGTGTAACACTGCTGGGTTATGAGAACGGGGCAAAGAGACGTATTGTGGCATCAGGGTGGGTTTTTAATAGACTAAGTTAACTGCTTTATGAGTGTACCAGTTAACTTTAGTGCTTAAAAAGTAAAATGGGTGATTGAACCAAGTGTGTTTTTTCTTTCTGTGTTACTGCACGGGTCAGAGAGCCGGGCTAGAGTAAAGCGACTGGAAAAGACACTTATGGCCTTTTTAACGACGGACGCCTGTGGATTTATTGTGGCGACGCTCACAGGGTCAGCGACCAGAATGATCTCCAGCAAGATGATGGCGTGCTGTAAGAGCGGCGATCAGGCACAAACTTTTGCAACTGCTCTAGGATCTATCAGGAGGTGATGGCCCTGTTTTGGTACCCTAAAACCAAAACTTTAGCGAGAATGACGTCTTGACCTTGGCCGATAATGTCAAACGCATTTGTTGAAATACTGTCCTTTTGAGTCAAGTTGAATTTTTCAGCATTAAAGTAATTCACTCAAAAAAAACAACCTCATTTTACTGTATTGGTAAATATTGTTGAAAAAATTAAAACAAGGTCTAATAATGGGACCTTTTTGCCAGTATCAAAGTATGAAAAACAATAACATAAGAATAGACTAGGCCATAAAGAAGGCTGTCTCTGGTGTAGGTCAATCCATTTCTAAGACAATGCATATATTATTATCAGAGCATGTTTGTTTGCATGTTTTGTCACAAGTATGTGTGGTTAATGCAGACTTAATGCCTTGCAAAAGGTATCTATTTGGTGTTTGAACATCTTGACACCTCCTGTTTTATTGCCGGAAAGGGTGAAGCCTATTCTTATTTTTCATACGGGGTCTAATCAGTTTGAATGTGTAAAAGTCCACTGTTCACACGTGATACATATGATTACTACTACGCTTGTTTATCAAGCAAAAGCTTCACTGAGTCTCATGACTCATTTTCAAAAGGGTCCTGTCCACTGGCACGTGCCCCCCCCCCCCCCAAATGACCGATCGAAATCCCTATTTCGATCGGATCATTTGGGTTTATTAGTAATAAATCAGCATTTTGCGACCCCACTGCTACTGTGTAGCATATTATTACGTGCCAGGGACTCTATGAGAAGATAGGACAGTAGTCTGAGTCCATAATTGGCAATAAGTAACGGCAAAGCAGTTATAAGTGACTCAGAATTGTGCACAGTTGCGTATACAGTACACGACTTCTCTGAAGGCAAACACCTTCAGCGAGCACGATGCCGATCACACACGGTTCGAATTCGACCCTCAATCGATGGCTGTGCCATCGCCGCACACGCGTCGAATAAAAAGCAAGGACAAGTCCTTACTTACTAACAACTCCTCAATCATTTTTCATTGCTGGAGGGGTTGCCCACCTACCTGAAAATCCTGGCTCCGTCATTGGTCCCGTCAAGTATTCAGTCGGAGGAAACAACTGCAATGTCTCATTCCAACTAAAATAATTTGCTGGTAAGCGTTCGTATTTGGCTAATTTGGACCACTGGTGCTGTGCAATACCTGCTTCTACAGTTGTGCAGAAGTCACGGCTATAATGACTGCATCCACTGGCAATCTGGAGAAGAAAAAAAAACCATCCAATGTAAATGTAGTAAATGTGGATATATAATTAATGCACTTCTTTAAAAAAAACATTTATTTTTACTGTGTTATAAGTGACCTAAAAGTTACAATTGTGATTTATTGTATGTTTATGTCACTCACTGCAGCCACGTTTGGAGCCACACAGCTGTGTCTGGCCTCATTAGCATAGTCGAGCGCACCATAGGCAATCATGTGCAAAGAGGTGCCCAGACAATTGGCACCGCACCAACCCGAAGATAATTGCTTCAGCTGTGCACACTTTGCACACCGATATAAAGATCAGGCCCCGGAGTGAATTGTGTGCCTGCTGCTGCCTTGACCGGGTCTCTAAACAATCTCAAACGCAGGAAGTGGGCACCAATAGCAGGGTCAGATCAGACGCGGAGGGACTCAACCGAGGGTCAACTCCACTGAATCAAGATTGGGGAAAGTAATCGTACAGAAATGTCCTTCGGGCTGCCATCTCCAACGGTGAATTCATTGCCATGACAGCTACAGCCTGTCCATAATAATTAGCTGTCGCACCAATCCAGCATTTGCAACTGCAGACCACGTCTTATACAAATTCGGGAGGCCAATGGTGTGGATTAGCACATGTTTAGAAGACAATTTGAGGAACAAAAAAAAACTACATCTATTTATTAAAATGCTTTGAAGTCCGATGTCATTGATAAAAATCCAAGTTGATATCCTTGCTCAAATAAACACTGTGACGGTGTTCGTCTTCTGTTACCAGTAGTGGAAATTCCACATTACTCCAGCAGGGGCGAAGTATAACCATAGGCAACCATTGTTGACTTCCCCACAAAGTGGCACTAATTTGATTGACCCTGGAGAGATGATGGCCTGAGTCAATCCTCACCCGGAATTGTAACTAGCAAACCTTTCCGTTGCAAGACGCTCACTCGCTCACCACTGCTTTGTTTACGCCAAATTATTTTGCGGCAGAAATCATTTGTGCAATTCTTTAAAAGATCTATAGGTAATGCATGTGCTTCTTTTACTATTAACTATTAAACTATTTTTTTTTTACCTGAGATATGTAGCTTTTTTAGAAGCGACCTGGCCAAATTATAGCTCAACGAAGTGACTTATCACATGCAAATTTATAGCAGCCAAATATTCTAAACGCATGGTGATTCTAAATGTGGAGGGGAAAACCAGAGGACCCGGAAAAAATCCACTGGACCACAGGGAGAACATGCAAACTCCAAATACACAGCGTCAGGTTCAGGATCGAACCCACGAACTCCTGCATACCAGGTGAAGAAGTTAATATCTCACCATTGCGGTACCCCAGAAATTTGTCCATCGCAAAAAATTGTATTTCAATTGCCAAGCGAATTCCCAACATTGTGCTGACTCTACCAGAACTCGTCAGAAGCAAAGCTATCTAAAAAGTAGACAACAGGTCCCTGATTTCGCATGCACGATATTAAAACGGCCAATAGTTTAGTGTTGGCCTAAACATGACATCCCACCACCTATCTGCAGAAATCATTAGCAACATTTCAGGCAAGCGTTCATTTTATGTTGTCATGGTGCCCAGTGCTCCACAGTGCTGTATCGAGCCCCGTGTAATAGCGCAGCCTTGCTGAATTCATTGCTGCAAAGGGGGGACATTGCATTCCCAGAGTTGCACTGTACTGTGCAGTGTGTATCTGCAAGGACCAGTGCCAGCTTGCAAAGTGTACATTCCGGTGTCTGCAGGGGTACGATTTCACCATGAACTTGCATGAGGTGCAAGCTGCCTCCTATCTTCGCTGCTGCATGCACATAAAGCAGAGAGCACACGGCATAAGGCTACACTCCAAATGGGTGCCAATTTTTTTTTTTACGCTGTCTGAAGGATGTTTTGTGCAGTGTGTCCGCGCCATGCGGGTAACAACAAAATCGCGTTAAGTCGACAAATGAGAGGTGTCAAGGATGCACCGCACCAGGAAAAGTATTAGAATAAAAAAAAATCAATCCTGACCAGTTACAATTTGAACACGAATCGATTCTTTTTGGGAAATGTAATAAAGGTTTTTGTTGAGTTAGATCAGGTAAATGTGTCATTAAACCCGTCACCACCCGACACAGCCAATCACTAAGGTTTGTCACGTAAATTAAACGTGCAATTAGTTACTAGTTCAGCACACCGGTGTGTTGGAGACTAAACCCTCAGCATTTACAGGTGGAACGACATATTTATATTATAAATATTTGTCGCAAAAGCCTATACGTGTAGGGGTTTCTCTCACCTGAAGCGGCCCCTTGAACCGATTCTCCGTTCGCCTCGACGGGTCATTGCACTGCCACTGCAAACTGCTCACCAAAATCATGTCAGCGTAACGTTCGAGTGACGTGTAACCTTGGAGCCCTTTGTCGGTCCACTCATGGACGGAAGTCTCCCGCGACCAGTTAGTGTGCGTGGGTTCATAGCGCAGTGCGTAAGATATTTAGTGGCCTAATTTCTCTGCAAGCCTGGCTGGGAAAGAACAGCTCGGACAGTTCAATTATATTTTTTTGTTTAACCCTTGCCACTAATAACACCGCCCAAACATTAATCAATACCAGTTGATGTATGCTGCAGGCAAAAATTTGAAAAGTGTGGCCGCTCTGTAAATCACTGGTGTAAATGTGACAATTGCGCCATCAAGAGCAGGTTACAGCGCAGTAATAATGTCAACTGATGTGAAGCTGCCACATGAATCAAATGCCAATGGATTTGAGAAAGGGGAGGCACTGAGTGGTCAGCCCGTGGTGGTTTTTATTGCTGTGCTATGTACGTTTAGTTCATTCTTTTTTGCAAAAAAGATTGCTTCTCCATTAAAAATCATCAAACAATAAAAATATAATAATGTAACTATTACAATTATGGGTACAAACTGACAATGCTATACAACAGGTTTAAGTAGACTGGTCATGTTGGGTCCGATCAGATTGTTATGAAATTTGATCTAATCGGCCAGTCCTGACTGGCTGTTATATTGCCCATGCTAACTGGCTGATCGCTGATTGGCTGATATTGTGAATGCAATCCTGAGCAGCTGCTATTCCGTAATAACACGACCCTGTATCGCTGCACTTTAACTACAACAAAACGGTGTTCATCTACTTTTGTTACACATTAACATCGCACTTGGTGATAAACATATTTCTTTTAACCCTGAAGTGTATAATCCATAATAGAGGTATTTTTGGGTTCAATTATGTAAATATAAATGTCGTTAAACCGTCCCCACCTGACACAGCCAAATAAGTAAGATTTGTCACGTAACCAAAATATGCCAATTAGTTAATAGTTCAAAAACATTGTTGTGTTCGAGAGTAGCCCACAACATTACAATTTGAGTACTGTGATGTTTCACCGGTAATTACAACCAGCTTCATCAGGTGACAGCCAGAGTTGTGGAGAAACCTCCTCCTGTTTCAGTCTTAAATAGAGGGGTAAATGTGATGTCATCACTGAGCCAATCAGGTGCGAAGACCAGAGGGGAGGGGTGGGTTCATGTATTCATATTAAATTTAAGTGGATCTCTAGCATTAGTTGGGCTATTCACAGTACATTATGCATGTAGATTATGCTAATCTAACAGTATGCAGAGGATATGCAGTACCTATTATTGGCTGCTCACAGTTAATCACCTGTATAGACATGCAATTAAACATTGCATTGCTTGTGTAGTGACAGGGTGACACTGCTGGATGAAAAGGGAATCACGGGTACGGGCACAGTTAAGCATCAACCAATCAGAAAAGGAGGTGTATCTTGGGAACCTGCTCGAAGGTTCCACGAGAGGCGTGCCGGAGGCGGGGCCTAGCCACGCCTGGGGGATATAAGGGGGAGCAGACTCGGGCTCATGTGTGGGGTCCTGGTCCTGGCTG